>NW_007726207.1:1007760-1013112 GCF_000696425.1 Galeopterus variegatus | reverse complement strand
AGGGGAGAGAGGGAGGAGGGCGGGAGGTGTCGGTGATGGGTCATAAAAATCATATACAATGTATATTGACAAAATAAAAAAAAAAAGAAAAGAAATAAATAAATAAATAAATAAATAAATAAAAATAAATAAATAAATAAATAAAACTGAAAGTCCCAAGCAAACCCAGACAGTTCTTCACCCTAGCTTGAGAAGTGGTAAAGGGAAAGCAATTCAAACATTTATTGAGCACCTCGTTATCAATCTCTATGCAATAAAGTGGGCTCATTGGATTTGATAATCTCTAATCTCTGCCAGCTTTAAGTTTTTAAGCCTCCCACTGAAACTGACCAGTGGCATTAATCCATTTTCTTCTGAATCATCTTACATGGCCTCTTGGAAGCATGAGACTTTGGTGTTCACTCCTGCCTTCAATCTCCTCTCTTCTGGAACCCACATTCTCCTGATTTTACTCCTACCTCCCTAGCTCTCACCAGTCTCTTAGGATGGATCATCTTCCTCTACCTTAACAGAAAACATTAGTGTCCCGGGGCTTGGTCCTCTGCTGTGTCTCATCTATACTCTCTGCTGTCTTCTCTATAACTTGTCCATGTGATTCACCCAGCTCCATGACCTGTATACACACCACTTATACACAGTAACTTTCCAATTCCTTTCTACACCCTGGCACCAAGATCACCCCATTGAGGTTCAGACTTGTATATCCAACTTCCTACTTCCTACTCAACATCTCACCTGAACCTGTTTCAAAAGGCTAAAACAGAACTCTTGTTTTGACTTATCTTCCTCACACTCCTACTTCCCTCCACTTCCCCCCATAACCTTCCCCATCTCAGGAAACGGCACCACCATCCACTATAATTATTGAAGCCAAAACTAAGATGTCAGCTTTGATTCATCTTTCCCTCAGGTTCCAAACCATCACTAAATCCCATCAACTTTATTTTTCATGTATATTCCAAATCCATCCTCTTATCTCCAAATCCAATCTAACCCCTCTAATCCAAGCCATCATCTTTCACCTACTAACTGCAATGGCCTATTAACTGGCTTTTCTACTGCTATTTTTGCCCCCCTCCCCCGCCCATAATATCTTCCCCCACAGAACTGCCAGGAGTAATCTATAAACATCAAAAATAGGCAATGTCTGTTTCGTGTCCCCAGTATATAGCACAAAGTCTGCCTCACAGTAGGCACTCAATGCGCTGCAAAAAAGAATGAACAGTCACCTCTCCTGCCCTTTTCATAGCCAGCTTCCTCTCACATGCAGAACAGAATTCAAATTCCTTACAGTGCTTTACATTTTTATCAGGCCTCCCTCACCTCACATTCCTGCTCACTAAGCTCCCTAGACTCATCAGGCTTTTGATATTCCCAACTCCCCAAACTTCCCAAATTCATTTCCACCTTGGAGCTTTTGCTGCTTCTGTTTGTTCCCTGTGCCTGAACACTCCTCCCCTTATGGCTGGCTCCTCATCATTCAGGTCTCAGCGCAATGTTACCTCCTCAGAGAAGCCTTCCCTGACCAGCCTATCCAGAGTAGCTCTGCCCGTCCTCTGCCACTTCACCCAGTTTCCTTTTCTTTGTAGTACTTAACACTAGCTGGATTAGCTCATCATCTGTTTACTTACTCACTGTCTCCTCCGCCCTAGCATGTAAGCTCCATTAGAGCAGGCACCTCACCTAGTACAATGCCTGGCACATAATTAATCCTTATTGAAAGAATAATTCACATTTACCAAGGTGATAAGCACTATGCTAAGTAACAACAATGGATTTTTTTAATTAAAGAAAAAAACAGAAAGTCAAAGTAAAATATTGGTGTAAAAAGCAATTTGATGTTCTTTTTATGTTAATCATTCCCATTCTTAAAAAAAGTAACCTTACACAATAAATTACTCTTTTTAGAATATTATTTTGCCAGTATAACATATGAAAATCCTTATGGTAATAAAAACAATTAATATCATGTTGTGGCTTAAAAGTTTTCTGAATGATCATATTCTTTATTTTTAATTCATTTTGTGAGAACTAATTAAGCTAAACTCAGTAAAATACTATCTAGGAGACTTCAAGTCTTCATAGTCTTCTCATAGTACACATACACACATTTCATCCAGTCAGAAAAATCATGGCTCTCTAAAACCTTTCTGTTCACAACATACAAAAATGTTTAAAGCATGACAAACAGAGCTTATCAACTGACCATTTATCACCTGGTCTCAGATTAATTCACCAGCTTAATTCAAGCCAAGAAGTGATGGAATTCCAATTATTAATCAAGTTCATTTCACAAAAGTCATCACTAAAGTTGAGATTCACCGCTCACCCTCCAATGCCTACTAAGAAATAACATGTCCAGTTGAGTTTAGGCTAGAGTTATGTTTCATTGTTACCCTAGTACTCTTAGGTCCATCTAATTCAGAACCACAGCAGAAAACCTTATAATTTGCTGTAATCATACCAGTCATTACCACTATCATTATGACATCACTAAACACCTTATGGCAATGCATCAACTAGGAAGAGGTAAATTTAAAGCTCAAGGCAAAGAACAAATGATATTTCTTCAACTCATGTTTCCTATAATATTTTATTTTTAGCACACTTTAAAAGTACAATACTCTACCTTAAAATATTTTCAGGATTAAACATGTCAGTATTTTTAAAATATGATTTATAAAAAGGAACACATTATAACTAGGTATTAAGTACACAAAATAGCATTATATCATGCTAGATTTCAAAAGCTAAGGAAAATACATCCATCCTTCATCCACCTTGGAAACTAGCACATATTTTAAACAATAGGGTAATCTCAAATACACTCAACCAAATGCATAAAAGACATACCTCTTGTTCTATTTAAAATTAGACTTCTAATCACACTTGTAATAGGAAAAAAGGGACTTTTATTTGATCTTTGCATGGAAATATAAGAAAATATTCATTTAATTTTGGTTTATTACGCAGTTACTCCATAAAGCTGAAAAACTGCAGGTAAAGCCGAAACAAAATTAAATCCTACAGCAAAGGCCAAAAGTTCAGTATTTTCCAAACCACACTTGTTATTACTGCTCTTTGTTTTTTTACTGCCATTTCCTTAAAAAGAAAGTTTCCTCTGATTTTTTAGAAAGCTGGTTCTATATTGCCTTTGATTTTCCCTTTAGTCTAGCTACATATTTGTATAAACAAACAAACCAGTTTCAGGACACCTAGAATTAACCCGTATATTGAGATAAACTCATTTTAATACCAGAAATTATTTACTTATCTGTCTTCACATTGATCCTCAGGACCAAAAAGACTGCTGATAAATTTAATCACAAGACAGGTTCCCTTTGTTTTTAGCCAAGCCCTAAAATTGCTCAAATTAGTCAAAAAATATAATGAATAATATTTTTAAAATATAAATTTTCTTCAAATTTCAGAAAGGAAAAAAAGATTCCCATATTAATCAACTCAGAGGTCATCATCTTGACCTTCATTCACCATCTGTTCATTTGCTAAAGAAACCACACAAGTTTTAAATCTAAGGTATAACGTTTAAACACTAATTTAAATAATTTTGAATTTTTGTTAGCTCAAGAAACATAATAATTGAAACAATTGAAACACTGTACCCCACGAATATGTACAAAGAAACATAATAATTGAAACAATTGAAACACTGTACCCCACGAATATGTACAAGTAAACGTTAAAATAAAAAAAAAAACATAATAGTTACATCACTATTACTGTAAAAACAATCCATTCTCAGCATATAGCTTAAAAAATTTTTTATTGGAAAGGCATATCTTGATTTACAATGGTTTATCGCTGTCAAACCTGAGATAAAATACACACTTTTAAAAAGACATACCGTCCTAATTCCTTAAACTTTGGTAATATTCCTAAAGTATCTTCTGCTATACACTGTGCCATAGCCAATATCCAGAGGCTGCAATATAACATCAACGTTCTTCAGTTATTTAACCTCTAAACACTAAGATGTTTTCTTCGTCATAGAAAACAATGAAAAAATGGATACATCTCTTCTATGATATACCTCCAAACAAGCTATTATTATCACAAATACATTTGAAAAGGGTAGGGTACAAAGACATTGAAGATGGCTTTGGACGTGTACAGGTAAATTGAAACCGCTCCCTCCAGACCCTAGGGATAATGAAGTATCTTCTCAATCACTGAAGTTACTCAGATGGCAGGATTTGTGAATACTCAAAGCATCAGAAACCTCTGAACTGCTGTCTCCTCTTCTTAGGATAAATAGTATACATTTTATAATAAATTATACACTACATCCATTGTTTTTTTACTAAACTCACGCCTACATTAAATTTTGTTATTTCTAAAAGTATTGCAGGACTAAACTTAAGAGAATGATTTCAAATCTAACTCTAGATTTTTAAAATCTACATGTCTTTTTTAAAAACCACATCACAAACATCTAAAGTATCACAGAACTGCATTATTTGAAATTTCAACAGCAATCTGGGTTAATCCTGATATTTTTTAAATAGCAGAAAACATTACTATCAAAGAATCCCTTCCAAATGCTGCTTCTGCTTTTTGTCTTATAAAATAATAGCTTTGAAAATGTATCCAAAAATCCTTCTAAATTACACAAGTCGAGCAAGGTTACTTTACAGGACTCCCAGAACCACCTAAAAGTGTAGGAAAAAAATTGTTTAAGTACCTATGGCATTTTTCCTGGATAAAAGGTCCATATAACTTTCAGCTTCTGAAGGGAGTTCAAAACTCAATTAAGATGAAAGCGCCTGGAAGGACCCAAATTAGAGGAAGATATATCCTGATTTGGTGGCTCCTACACAACTTCTGAGCGATAAAGGCATGGAATGGCTGTCCGATACAAATAGCCCCCTTCACACACAGAACACGGCAAGCCCCTAATTTGCCTTGAAGGGGACAGAAAGCTAAACGGATTATCCCCCAGTACTCAAGGTTGACTGGCTCTCGCAGGACGTGCCTCCCCTTGCACGGGAGGTTCTTAGGCGGAGCTGCAGTCCCCTGTGGGGTCTCACAGCGACCGCATCACCAGCAGCCTCCTCCCGCCCCCCAAAGCGCCGTGAAGTAGCGACTGCCAGCCGGAGCACAGGAGACCCGGGCCCGCGCCCCACACCAGTCGCGCGGGCGCGGAACTGCCTCCCCTCCGAGGCGCGCCCCGGGCCGCCGCGGCATGGTCGAAGCTACCCTCCCCGCCCGGGTCCCGGAGAGCCGCGGGCAAGCCCCGTTACCACACCCCACAAGAGAAAGGGTAGAGCACGGACAACAAAGCCCAACCCGAGGGGGCCCAGGCGAGTTGGAAGTTGCGGGGGCTGCGGCGGC
>NW_007726207.1:1003615-1007101 GCF_000696425.1 Galeopterus variegatus | reverse complement strand
GGCGGCTGCCATGGCCAAGCCGGCTGGGCTGAGGCCCCGGCCGAGGAAGCAGCCTCTGCGCAGTGACGGCAGCTCGATCCCCGGCTGAGCCCAGGCTCAAAGGTTCTAGGCGAAGTTGCAGCTGCGCCTTCTCTCCGCCCCCTGAGCCCGCGGCCAGCGAGCAGAGGCCGGGGAGGGGCGGGGCCTCAGGCGCTTACTTAGGGCGTGCGCGGCGCGGGGAGGGGACTGCGGGCCTGGCGCGTGCACCCCTGCGCTTCGTTCTGCTTCCCTCGCGAAGAGAGGGCGGGTCAAGCCCCCACGGCAGCAACTCTACTTTCACGTGCGCGTACCCTGCGAGGTGAGAGGACGGCCGTATCTTGCGATACCTGACCCTATCTTGCCCACCTGCCTTGGGTAGGTAATCCCTCTCGCCCTCCGGGCGCTCCTCTGTAAGACATACGTGCAGGACTTGCCTTCGCATCACCACTGCTCAAAATAGAGGCTAACCCAGGAGGGGCTGAGACTACCATTCTCACTTGGAATTGGGATTGGCATTAAAATCTTCATCATGCATTCCTCAGACATCGTTTATAAGTCACTGTGAGGATAGAAAAGAGGTTGTTTCCTTAACTAATTTAAGGGGGAAGGGAAGTTTGGGGATGAAAAACAAGTACCAAAGTATCCATGAACCAGGGATGTAGGAAGGAAAAGATCGGAAGATGAAAAAGGCCCGAAAGTAATTAGGTCCACAGGGTTCAGAGACAGGCCGTAATTGTAATCTAGTCGCCTCGTGTTTCAGATAAGGAACCAGAAAGAAGTCAAGATGACACCAAAGTATGTAAGGAGAGAGAAGAGAGTCTTCCTCCTTGCCCCCTTCGACTTCAGGTTCCTCCTCCTGGTCAGTTCCGCCCCCAACCCCCACTCCCTTCACCTGAACCCCTAGGACAGGAGAAAACATCCTGAAGAAGGACAAAAAGGTGCAACATTCTCTTATTTTTAAATCTGATTTATTGGCAGTACAATGATCCTTTCAACACTTAGATGCAAAAAGTCCATTTAATAAATATTGGCAGAGCATCATAGCAGAAGGCGGACTCTGCGCTAGGCCTATCAGTCAAAGGTAAACCAGAAAGGAAGTCCCTGCCCATGAGAGTCTTTGAGTCCAGTGATGCTTTATCCTGTTCTGGAAGTTTAACAAAGGCCTCACATTTGTATTTTTCCTTGAAACACTGTAATTGGGAAATATTGCTTAAAACTTTTAGAGATTTAATTACATTTAGGTGTGTATAATATCGCTTACCACATTTGTGTTGTAATTTACCTGATTGCCGTTTTACATCTAGTCTCCCTCCAGTAGACTTCCAATTATTTCTCCAGATCATGAGATGTTGGCCAATGGCCAACTATTTCTGATGATAAAAAGTGACAGAAACAAGAAAGAAGAATATGATTGCTTCCTTTTTCTGATTTAAATGTGCATTAGCTTTTTTAACATGACACTTAGATAGGACAGGTTAAACAAAAAACCTAAAAAATATAAATTCAAGAAAAGAGAATTATCAGAAGCTACAGCACTCTATCAAAGTATACAATTTTTTCATGATTTATACCTACCCATAGCCTCATATTAGGTATAGCATTTATTAAATACCAAAATTTTTTGATACAGTTCTAAGAAATACATAAAATATTACAGTCATATTTTGGTTCTTGGTGAGTTTAATATACTTATTTGTTATTTCAAAACTTTGCCAATTTCCACTCGGTTGTAAGCAGTGTTTAAAGAAAACTGTTTGGGCCGGCCCGTGGCTCATTCGGGAGAGTGCGGTGCTGATAACACCAAGGCCCGGGGTTCGGATCCCATATAGGGATGGCCAGTTCGCTCACTGGCTGAGCGTGATGCTGACAACACCAAGTCAAGGGTTAAGATCCCCTTACTGGTCATCTTTAAAAAATAAAAAAAAAGAAAGAAAGAAAACTGTTTATTCAGGTTTTCTACATATTTTTATCAGTGTGAAGGATATGCCACTACACACATAAGAGTACATGTGAATCTGAGGCTATGTAAAATATTCTAATACCTATTACAGAGTAAAAGCAAATAAAAACATAAACGTGTTGCTCTTTTGGCAGTTGGCACCAAAGATAAAATTTTTGTGTTCCTACTAATTAAACTGGGGATGATGGAGGGCTAATGCGATTAAAATAATTGAAATACTAAGTAAGAATATTATGTAGATGAAGTAATCTGTAAACATCCATTTTTTTTAGTCATATGAATCCTGAGTCTATACTGAACTGATACATCCCCCCACATCCATGATACAAAAGATGTATAAATGGGATGATACATCCACTACCATGGTTCTCAAAATGATTAAAATTTATCATAGCAGAAGATGGAGAACCTAAGGACTACCTAACCATTACTAAACCCTGTGTTGTAAACTGGTACATTTTTGTTCTTTTGTGATGGTATTATGTTAAGACTACAAGAAGAATCTTACGAGCAAAGACAGTTGTTAAACCACAATAAACCTCAATCTTGGTAACTGTTCTACTGAGTTGAGATAATACAAGTAATAAAAATAGTGTCTGTGTATGTTTGTGAGTGTATGTGTGTATATATATATATATATACACATACTAAATATACACATACAAATACTAAATTGTGTTAAACTATTCACTTTAAATGTTGCATTCCAAAAAAGATATCATTTTTAAATGAAAACGAAATTTTGCACTCATGTCTTGTAGGGAAAATATAGGAAAATGGTCAAGGCCCCTCAGATGTTCAGAATCTTGCTGAGCATTTGCTGTAAATAGCTACATGCACCCAGGTGTTCCTTGGTTACCATCTAATGTAATTGTGTATGGGCACCCAGGTGTCCTGGGTTATGGACCTAAGTATAAAGGACTAATGGCTCTGGTACATGGCACTTCTTGGGACGCTCCAGTAGGCCACTAGGGCGGCTGCTTCTATCTTTGAATAAAGCCTATTAATCTTTTACCCATGACTTCCAGGATCTTTTCCTATTACCTAGCTTGTGGATTTGCATGTGAAGGGTTTGTGACCCCGTCTGTACAACGGGCTTGAGGGGTCTGTGAGCCCTAGCCCTAGCAGTACATATCTTAGATTTATATTCTCAGCTGATTAAGTTGAACTATCTTACATGTATTTTTCTGATTCAAATTTATCAGATTGGGCAAACAACAACCAGAGAAATAAAGGCAAATATAATAATGGATAAAAATGATACCATATTTTGGGGCCGGCCCGGTGGCGCACTGCTACAGTGCACCGCTTGGGAAGTGCGGCGGCGCTCCCGCCGAGGGTTCAGATCCCACATACAGACCGGTTCCCGCTCACTGGCTGAGCGAGGTGTGGGAGCAACACCGAGGGTTGCGATCCCGTTGCCGGTCCCGGTCCGGTACGGGCGCGAACGACACTGAGGGTTGCGATCCGTTGCCGGTCACGAAAAAAGACAAAAAGGAAAAAAAAAA
>NW_007726207.1:976581-1003352 GCF_000696425.1 Galeopterus variegatus | reverse complement strand
ATAAAAATGATACCTTATGTTGGGGCCGGTCTGGTGGCGCCCTGCTACAGTGCACCGTTTGGGAAGTGCGGCGGCGCTCCCGCCGAGGGGTCAGATCCCACATACAGACCGGTTCCCGCTCACTGGCTGAGCGAGGTGTGGGAGCAACACCGAGGGTTGCGATCCCGTTGCCGGTCCCGGTCCGGTACGGGCGCAACACTGAGGGTTGCGATCCGTTGCCGGACACGAAAAAAAAAAAAAAGAATGATACCATATTTTAATATTAGAAGACAATCCTATGCATAACATTGGGAAACCTCAAGAGAGTTTTATATTTACAAAAATATATAATATCAAAAAAAACAACAATATGTAGGAAAATGAAACCAATCAATAACAATTAAAATAGTTCCTAAAGAATGATTGCCACTAGACAGAGAAAGATTTATGGATGAATTTTGAAAAACTCCGAGGACTAGGTAATACTTGTGTATCAGGGGTATATCAAGGACCATGATATACAACCTCTTCCAGATCACAAAAATGCCAAGTTACTGAATTTATTGTGGGTTGTTGTAATCCCAAATAATTACTTATAATAAAGAAAAAAATAAGACTAAGAACGCTCTTTCTTTTGAAGATGGATTTGAAAATACTAACTGGATTCCTGGCAGATAGAATTCAACTATACAACAGTGAGTAGAAGACAAATAGATTACTTAAGCTTCCTATACCTCAATTCCCTCATCTGCAACTTGGGAAGTATAATAGTAACTACCTCATAAGATTGCTGTGGGGATTAAATGAGTTAATATTTGTAAAATACTTAGAACAGTGCATATATGCACCCTATATTAGTGATACAGACGAACATGTAATCTAGAAATGGAAGTTTATTATATCTCACCAAGAAAAAAATAACATTCATTGGTATAGGACAGGTCAGTTGTAGAGGATGTTTTGTATTCATATATCAGAATGCAGTAAAGTACTGATTGAGATATTTTCCTTACCCTTTGGGGTTACTAATTAGTCCAGGAATTATGGTGACTTACTACACTCTTGAGAAATATTTACCAAATTCTCTGGGGCCAAGTTCATAGAAGAAAATTCTAGGCTATGATTCCCTGAATTCCCCATGTGGATGTCTGCTTAGCAACTGGGTTTGATGTCCTGCCTAATACTACCAAAATAGAGGAAGGAAAATTAGGGCGAGGTGGCCCAGTGGTGTGACCAGGCCAGGAGGACAAAGACACCTCATCTCAAGTCCTGGCATTATAGAAATTGAATCCCACCTGTACTTTGGCTCCAGAGTTGAGTTGCAATGGCCAATGAGAAAGTCAGTGAGATATGGACTATTGAAGCAGTCCTTGGGAGAGGGGATGGGGTTGGAGGGATGGAATTTAGCCAATAGATGAAGTCTTCCAAGGGACCATCAATGTTTACTGGAACTACTTAGGACTGACATCATTGTCAGTGGAACTTATTGTGGTCACTCCCTGGTCTTAACGTGCTTATGAAAAGAAGCAAGATCATTTATAGTGGAAGGGAACAGCAAACTTCACAGTTTTTGACTGCCTGCCCTCCTTTTCAGACACCAGAGAGGTAAGTAGAAGGATGGAAGCATAGAGTTCAAGAGAGCAGATTGTGCCTTCTACACCCACACACTGCTTCCTACATGTCCTGCATAAGGGAGAAGAGGACTGTTTAATAACTGAATGTCCAAAATGCCATGGAATTGGATGGAGATGTACTCAGTGGAAAGGGGGGTTTTCAATAGAGTACAATTAACAGTTATTAAGGAAAAAAGACCCTTTGAGTACATACTTTTTTTTTTTTTTTTTTTTGTCTTTTGTCTTTTTCCGTGTCCGGCAACGGATCGCAACCCTCAGTGTTGCCCCCGTACCGGACCGGGGACCGGCAACGGGATTGCAACCCTCGGTGTTGCCCCCGCGCCTCGCTCAGCCAGTGAGCAGGAACCGGTCTGTATGTGGGATCCGAACCCTCGGGCGGCAGCGCCGCCACGCTTCCCAAGCGGCGCGCTTATCCAGTGCGCCACCGGGCTGGCCCGAGTACATACTTTTAATGATTTGAGACTTCTCACTAAACCAGTTACATATTTTATGTAATCCTCAAAATGATCTATCATGAACAGTTAGTATTAGCTCCATTTTACAGAATGCGGAAAAAGACCCAGGAGGGAAGCCTGTACAAGAAGAAAGAGCTGGAATTCAGCACTGATCCACCTGACTCCAAAGCCCATGCTTTTTCCACCACACTCTTTAACGTGTTGCAAAATGAAATTAGATTTTTCTTCAGATGTCATGTGAGAAGGAAGAACCTAATTATAGGATTTCTGTATAGTGTTTAGGGTTCTGCTAAGATTGGAAACCATGTGATGGTCTGTGGTGGGGTATGATTTTCTTAAGCTGCAGCCAGCAGTTTGAGTATAGAAATAAAGACAGATAGGGCTGGCCCGGTGGTGCACTGCTTCAGTGCGCCGCTTGGGAGCGCGTCGGCGCTCCCGCCGAGGGTTCAGATCCCACATACAGACCGGCCGCTCACTGGCTGAGCGAGGTGCGGGCGCAACACCGAGGGTTGCGATCCCGTTGCCGGTCCCGGTCTGGTACGGGCGCGACACTGAGGGTTGCGATCCGTTGCCGGTCACGAAAAAAGACAAAAAGGAAAGAAAAAAAAGAAATAAAGACAGATAAACAGGATTTTGTACTGTGGACACTTAGCAAAAAAGGGCAAGGGATTTGAGGATATTGACCGGAGAATGGTTGAAGTGATGAGGAACTTGGTCTAGCCCATATGGAGAAAGCAGTGGATTCGAGAGGCTAAAATGTGGAGAGGAGGTTAAGGGAATAAGGGAGTGCAAATTTGACAAAAAGCAAATACAGTGAGAGTAAGGGAGTGAGAGTGGAAAAATATAATGTTAGGGTGAGAGACTAGGATGTAGAAGTTTAAGATTTCAGAAGTGGGCTAGTGGAGAAATTAATCTTGAGGCAGCATTAAAAACTGCATCTCTCAGATCTCCCCTCAAGAAAGACACTGATGTTCTGCCACAAGGCATGCATTCGGCTGACAGCCTTCAGCTATTAGCACTTGCAGAATCTGCCTCAGTGGAGTCCACACTTTTCCTGGATATCCCAGCCAATGATTGAGCTTAGTAGAGACACTGGGTCCTAGATATTCTTTCCTATGTGGTGGCCTTCTGCTCATTATTCTTTTTCTTCACCTCTCCACTGCATTGACTGAGGCCCTGTCAGATCTGCACTGTGGTCTGAGCCCTTCTTTTCCAGTCCGGCTTTCTGCCCTTCATCTCTCACAGGTGTTACCCTCCAATAACCCTCTTACACTCCTAACTCCATTTTAGCATCTGCTTCCTGGAGAACGCAACTGACGCAATATATGAAGAAGATAAAGATATGAAAGAGTTGGGTTTTGTCTACTTGTTTCTGTTGTTGTTTTTAAATAGGAAAAAGGGGGTTCTATAGAGCAAGATGAAAGTTCCTAAGAGAGGACAGTACACCAAGGATGAGTTACCAGGAAGGCAGGTATAGCAATATAAACTAAGACTGTACAGTAGTATAGATAAATGAGTGCCTTACATTTTGAACAGTAGAAGAAGACAGGATTGAGAGGAATGACAGGTTTAAGTGGACTCATTACCACTTGGGCATATAAGAAATTTGTGGGAAAAAGGTCCTCAATGCCCGTAACTGGGCTGGGCCTGGCAGCTGCTGCCCCAATTAGAAAAGTCTGCCTCTATCCAAAGTACTTCCAGGAGCAAATTAAAAACTTGTGAAACTTACTAAGTTCATTGAGGTCAACAGGATTTTAATTAGTTAATTAAGAATCATTAATTGGTTACAACTTCACTACTCAAATAATTTTAAATCATTAAGACAGTTTTCATAGTAGCTTCCTTACTTCTAGGTAGTAGAAGAGAATTCAATTGAATAGTCTGTTAACTTTGGTAAATTGTCTTTCCAAATTATTTTCAGCATATTGCTTACACAGTGGGAAAATGTAGGGATCTCTGGAATTGTAAATAGAGTTAACATCACTAAAACAACCCCTAGAGGGATCTGAGCTAATTTTAGGAGTGGGCCCTTTTGCTAAGGTTTCAATGGAGTTCTGGAATTTTAACAGGTATTATATTCAGAAAATTAAACACAATTCTAGCTACAATTTTCAGGTTTACTGGGGAACTGATTTCTTATCCTTTTCTGATTGTAAAAATAATACATATAAAAACAGAAAGATAGTGTAGAAAATATTCATTAATAATTCATCTGGCAATTATTTGTTTAGTACCTAAGTAGGGAAGGAAAATTAAAACTAGACACAAGTGTGGAAGATTGGCTACATCACTATAACCTTTTATAGCTTTTTAATTTTCTATTGTGTAATCATACATATATACCTATAAGGTGAGGTTTGTTTGTTTTAACACAAATTATCTCTCAGAAAAGATAGAGTCATTTTGTACTGCAGTCCCTACAATCTCTCCTATTATGGGTCACTCTCTTAATTATTTTATTTTGATCAATGTACTGATTGGAGAAGTCATTTAACCTGCCATAAATTCAATCTGTAAAATCTGGAGGCTGAATTTTTACAAAACAAATAAGTAAACTTTTAAAAGATCACTTTAAAATGTAATACAATAATTATGACATTGTAACAATTGTAGATATACTCGTATGTTAAATCTGAAAGTAAGAAAAAGCAACATATCTAAATCAGTATATTTAACAAATGCTATAAGTAAATTAATAAATATTATAAGTTGACATTTAACTATTTCACATATATCTCAAGAATTTAACATATCAGGTTGTCTCAAACATGTTTTTAAAAACGTGTTTTCAGACAAAGTATGGATCACCTTATGTTTGGACACATGTATACCAAATTAAAATTAATTAATTAAAATTGGTCTATTTTTTCTCTATTTTGAGCCATAGACAATGTATTTCTTAAAATCTCTAATATTTCGTTATGTTATGTGTGGGGAATCTATTTTTAACATACTATCAATTCAAGGGCTGGCCTGTTAGCTCAGCTGGTTAGAGCGTGGTGCTCATAACACCAAGGGCCAGAGTTTGATCACTTCATTGGCTTACCACCAAAAAAAAAAACCTAAATTCAGAAAGAATAACATCTTACAGACCTTTTTTAAAAACCAACTAAGACTTAAAAGTGTTTTAAAACCTAGTGAAATAACCAATGTATACTTTCATTTATAGTAATTGGGATTAATTCTTAATGTTATATGCACCTTGAATTACCCATTACTGAACTGAAAAATGAAAGCACAAAGAATCACCTGAATATCAAATACATTCATTATCATAAGTGCTCACAGAGAATTTGGGATGAATTAAGAATGAACAAAGCATCTAAAATTAATACATACTCATACATACACTGTGGATGATAACAAAATAAATTACAAAAGATATGTAAATAAGATACAGATGAATTTATATAACACTTCCCTAATTGGGACATTATACAAATCTTTATATTAATTAGTCTTTATATTAATTAATTAGGTACTGTCTTCTCTATTGCAGATAATCTCCTAGTGATGTTATAGAGCAAACTTTAGCCTTAGTTAAAGTCAGGTAAGTTATTCATACTATGTAAGACAGCTGAAGGATAACTTTTCAACTGAGACCAAAAGACATGGTGATTAGTACTTATTTTCATAATCTGAGAAAGGTATATGTTTTCAGCATTAGGGACCTAGAGTGACACTAAAGGTGGGAGTTGGAGGTGGGAGATCGGGACCATCTGATTGGCATTCAGGGAGAAGGGAGAGAGAAAGTACTGTAAGAGAATTCACCGCCACAGTCATCTGGATGCGGCTGCCTTCTGTGCTCATCCTTGAAGGTCAATCTGGCTCTGGCCCGTGCCCAAGATCTAAGTTTCAGATCATGGCAGGCTTAGGAGAACAGTGCAGACTGGAACATCTAATCCCACCTCGGCTTGCCCTAAAATGGCCCCCAAATTTGTTCAGCCCCTGAGCCTGCTGCATTCCTAACTGCCTGAAACTGTTTTCTGGAAAATTAGAGCATAGAAGAGCAATGCCACGTCTGCTATAGTTTTGATTTTGGGTTTTACCACATAATTTTTTAAAACAAATTTTCGTCTTCCCACATACCAACTTTTAGAACAGATGGTTTAAAATGTCTTAGAGGAAATGAGTTGTAGTCAGCAGATGAGCATGTGTGTCTTTGTGTTTCCGTAGGTAGTTATCATCCCTTCAGTACCTACCTGCTACATGTGAAGCTGGCACCAGGCACTGTGGTTTTCTGTTGCCTTTTCATCCAGGGGTGTTATGATGGATTTCTTTAAAATGGTTTGGTGTATGTGTGGGCATTTGCCTGTGAGTATAACCCCAGTTAAAAGACAAACTTCATAGGCTGTACGGTGGCTCTCTGCTGAGGTGACTGCCAGCCTCCCTGGAGAAGGTGTCAGCTGAAGGAGACCTCAAGTGAGAGTCACAGGGAAGCTCAGATGCCTTGATCCCTTTTCAGATACTGGCAAAAGGCCAGACCCAGAGTACTGCTACAGTGAATAGCTGGGTGAATTGGCAGTTTGCCAGATAACGGGCTGCACTGTCCTGTATAAGGCAGTGGTTTTTATAGACTCAGTAACCCATACTGCCACTACCTGAACCTTACGGTTTCTGATGGGAAAGAGAGCCAGATTACCCTCCTATTGGAATAAAACCAACACAATACTAGATTTAGGTTTATGGAATATATATTGAACGTCTTTTCAAAATGCTTCAATATGTATTTAAGTTATTATGCAAATAGCCTTTGCATGATTATGTTTCTGTAACTCAGACTTCTCCTGAGCCTTGAGATGCTCTCTGTTCCTCCAGTCACCTTTGAAGGTCCCACATTCCACCATGCCTGGGGACTTCAAATTGTTGTCTGTAAATACCTCATTAATTCCCAGCTTGGGTTCTCTGAATTTGGTTTTCTTAAATATTAAGGAGAATGTCACTTAATGTGAAAAGTATCAGAATATTCAAATAAAAAACGAAGTATTGATATACTGAGTAAAACATAATTACCATATAAAGTCACCTTAAAATTCTCTTGTAATTTAAGCTTTGTATCAACAAAACTGATATATATTGGGCTGACCCCGTGGTGCACTCAGGAGAGTGCGGCGCTGGGAGCACAGTGGCGCTCCTGCCACGGGTTCGGATCCTATATAGGAATGGCCGGTGCGCTCACTGGCTGAGCGCGGTGTGGGCGACCCCGCACCAAGGGTTGCGATCCCCTTACCGGTCATGAAAAAGCAAAAAAAAAAACAAACAAAAACTGATATATATTGGGCTGACCGCGTGGTGCACTCAGGAGAGTGCGGCGCTGGGAGCACAGTGGCGCTCCTGCCACGGGTTCGGATCCTATATAGGAATGGCCGGTGCGCTCACTGGCTGAGCGCGGTGTGGGCGACCCCGCACCAAGGGTTGCGATCCCCTTACCGGTCATGAAAAAGCAAAAAAAAAAACAAAAAAAAACTGATATATATTGATGTGTCCTATTAATGCATGCAAAAGTAGATTATAATCTACAGCCAGAGTACTTTTTCTTGTACCTTGAAAAAGCAATAAAAAATAATGTATTATGAAATATGGTTTATAAATACATTCCGATAAGATTTATCATCAGTCTTTTTCTTTTAAAATTAAATTTTTATAAATCATAAAATTTTAACCCTACTCCAGGTAACTGTTAACACATATCCAGAATCAATATGGGGTTATTTTAGTTAAAATGTTTAGGATTAATACGTTAATAGACTCAAATTTGGATGCAGAAATTGCTTAAGACCCTTACTTTGTCGTCTAAAAAAAAATCAGTAAAAAGTAAAACCAATCCTGAGATCCTAAGTCTCTAACATTATAAGTATAATATACTTATATTATTAAAATAACATTATTTGTTGAGCTTAGGAGTATATTTAGTTTTATAGAAGCAATAAAATCTTTTTTGTACAGAATATTCAGAAAAAATAGAAAAGGAAAACAATTACATGTGGGACAGAAACTGGGATCTATTTATAATAACTGTGTTAAAGAAAAGTGCTTAAACTACCTCATAAACCAATGATATTGTATCATGAAGTTTAGAGGTAATGGAGCTGCAGCAAATATGTGCAAAGTATGAGGTGCCTGCACCAAACTCAGCTTCCAACATAACTCTGCTTCCTGTGGGTTTATCATTGGGATCCAATGGGATCATTACAGTACTATCTCATATGATCACGTGTGAAAAGTGTTTCATAAGTTTTAGGTAATCTAATTCTAAGAAGGACAGGGGGCAAATAATTTACAAGAGAAACTAGCGTAATAATATAAGGCATTATTGAGTGCTGAGCATTGTGCCAAGAATTTTACATGCACTGTCCCATTTAATCTTTATAACAGTATGATAAAGAAGAGGGGGAACTATTATCATCTTCATTTTATAGATCCTTGGCACAGAGGAGGTCTAAGGAAACATGGTTAGCAAGTGGCAGAGTAAGGAATTCAAAGACAGTTCTACCTGACTCTAGAATCTGCACATACACACAGAAACAAAACACACGGACAGAACTAAATATGCATAAAGATGTCAATTATAGTGTTATTCATAACAGTAGAATATAATAAACAAACTAAAATTCTAACAATAGAGAAATAGTCAATATTTTGCAGCCTTTAAAGTAATGTTTATAAAGGCCATACAGCAATCTGAGTAATGGTTATAATGTAACATTAATTGAAAAAAGTCAGGCTATGAAAGTGCATATCCTCTAGGATAAAATCAATGGAGAAATAAGCATAGAAAAAAGTTTAGGAAGAAACGCTCTAAAGTAATGAGTACAGAATTTGTGTTAAGATGACGAGATTATGGATTTTTTTTTCCTCTCCCAGATTTTTGATGATTGATCTGACATTGTTTTTGTAATGTTAGAGTATTACACAGTGCAAACCTAGCTTTGGAAATAGTGAGATACATATGAAAATAAGCTAGAATTCAAGGGAGAAGATGAGGAGTTCCAAGAAAGACTGTGGCAAATACAGGACACTCAATACAGGAAGTCAGAGGAAAGGGAGAGCCCTCAGGCTGAGGTCTTCAGAAGGCTTCGTGAAGGAGGGGCCATCAGTGGACTTTTAATTGGTACAGCCACGCTGTGGGTTGATTGAATTGTGCCAGCCAAAGTTCATATATTAGAAGCTTAATTCCCACTGTAACTGTTGAGGGTGGAAAATCCTATTATGGTAATTGAAAGGTGGGGCCTTGAGGAGGTGACTAGGTTTCAGGAACATGCTGTAGTGAATGGATTAATAATGGTGGTCAGGGGCATGGTTCTGAGGGCTTTAAAAGGAGAGCACATGAGACTCTCTCTCTCTGATCTGCCATTTTCTACCATGTGAGAAATCCTGTAAAGCCACCACCAAAGAAGACCCTTAACAGATGTGTTCCATGGACTTTGGACTTCCCAGCGTCCGAAACTGTAAGCAATAAATTTAGTTTTCTTATAAATTACCCAATTCTAGGTATTTTGTTATAAGCAACAGAAATGGACTAATACAAGCTGGACTAATACTGGGACTAATACTAGGAGCCCCTAGGGTAAGGTATGGAGGCACGCAAGCTGCCAAGTGGAAAGATGTGAGATGTTCTCAGGAAACAGCACTTCATGTCATAGAATATTTTATTTTCAATTTTTATCTTCGGATTTTCTCAGAAAATGTGGTGACTTTAAAGCTTTCAGTTGAATTAATTCTCCAAAACAACTGGTTGTCAAATCATAGCAACATAATTATGAGTTGTGCTTCTGGCTCTAAATCTTTCATCTAAAAATAATCGCAATGACTACATCTTTTGAAAACAAAGCTGTTACCTATTCTTGTACTCCAGCTATCTTGGTAGTCACTTACTGGAAAATGGATTATGGGTAAAATAGCTTTATGTTTTTAGTACACTGCTTGTCACTCTTACCTTAAGTGAGTTGATGAATGAAATAACTTTAAAATTCTCAGTCTACATTCTCTAAGGCATGAACATGACTTAGAAAAGACCCTTTACCATCACACAAGCCTGCCTGTGCTTCTGGAGGGGCACAGCCCAGCACTCCTTGAAACCCATATTGTTCTTCCAGGAAGCATATAGTATCTTCCTGTTGAACAGAAGGAGAGGGAGGCAGGTGGAGAGTAGGGAGTATGAGGAGAGAAGTTAGGTAAGTCTTGGCCATGGGTAAGATGAATACGAACCTGTATGCTCCACAGTCTCCACATGTACCAGCTGCTCTTTGCACAGCTTCCTAGGGTTAAATACTCACTGAATAATATATGAATCAACAGGATGAACAATGGTAGTTATCATTTATCAAATAGTTACTTTGTGCGAGGAGTTTACATCCATTCACTTTGATTATCATAAGAATCCTGCTCAGTCTATAACTCAAATATCAAGGTACCCAGGTTCTTCAACTGACTAGCTTTTTTTATCCTTTAAGATCATTGTTGTTACCCTTCACACTCTCACCAACACTTCTATCTCTTGTCTTTTTCATAAGCATTTCTATATTATATATTATTTCTACCTTTTCAAACTACTGAAATTGAATACATTTTGTCCATTGTTGATACTGTGCATCATTGTCTTGAATATTTATCATTAAACTTCGTAATAACACTAAAAAAAAGATAAATGTTAAATAAAAGTACATGATTGCATCTCACACACTGGTGAGAAATCTGCCATTCCTCCACACATCTTCCAGGTTTCTCTTTCTTGCTTTCCATTCTGATTTCCTGAGCAGGCCATCTTCTCCATGTTGCTTTTACACCCGCTCCATGTTTGCTTTCCCTTCTGCTATAATGTTTTTTTCCCTTCACCCTATGTTTTTTTTTTCCTGCTATAAGTGTTTTTTTCCCTTCACACAGTGCTATAAAGCATCACACCAATTTCTTCACTCCCCAAAGTACCACTCATAAATGGCTGCTTGCGTAACAAATATTGACCTACCCTTTGGTAAAAAGTTAAGGAATGGTCCACTCTGGTGCCAAGTAACAAACAATGTAATATTGGATGTTAAGACTGTTGTCCCAAATGGAGTCCCCCTTTGTCAATTTTGCTGGACCTTCTTTCCTTCCTAGGGTTGGTGCTTTTGTTTCAAGCTCTGGGATGCCGAAATTCTTATTTTATTGCGCAAAGCAATTTAGTTCTTTGCCTGGGGATTCCTCCTTCATATCCAAAGCAGGCCATAAAGGAGTTTTCTTAAAGAGACCTAGGAATCAGAAGGCTGTACAGTCTTTTATAGTTTCAAATAGCATTTTCCCACTGCTATGTTATTATCCACATTTTTCACAAGACAAAACAAGTTTAGTGAAATTAGATGATTGCCCAAGAAAAGGTGCCAGAGCCTGAATTAGACACAAAACTTTGCTCTTTCCATTATACCAGGATGAATGTATAAGAGTCAATACTTATTGAATGTTCACATGCCTGGCTCTGTTCTAAGAGCTTTAAGGGCATTAACTCATTAAATCCTTGCATTAGCTGATATCTAGTTTATAGATATAGAGATAGCAACTTGCCCAAGGTCATGTAGCTAATAAGTGCATTGGATTAGAACGCAGGTAGTCAGTCTCAGTGGTTCTCATCATTAACTGCTGTCCTCTTCCAACCCCAACCTCTAGCTCCCCTCAGTCCTCTCAGTGGCTGGAAATGAGGGCTACTGGGTGACTGCTCAATCTGCACCCTGAAAATGACCTCAATGTGGTTTGGAAATTCAAATTTTCTGAAAGCCCTGAGAATGCAGGAGCATTGTTGGGGTCAGAAGTTATAGACTATATTCACTCAGTGACAAACTGAATTAAGAACTTTATAATAGATGCTTTCAAAAACAATCATGTAATTCAGTCTTTTCTCACTTAATGAGTTGTCACAAATTCACTCAATTCATTTAGCCAGGCTGTCATTCAAGACTTATTGAATGTCCTCTATATGTCAGGTACTTTTAGGCACTGAGCAAGCAAAGATGAATCCTTCAGACCCAGGCTTAGTCATGGCATAGCTCTGAATCTTGTGGGGACCTCGCAGTGCAGAGCATGCTGTGATAGGACTTGCTTATCAGATAGTTACACATTTGATGGTATTTGAAGCTATAGAGAGTCGTATTTTAAATCAGTGTATGAAAGAAATGTCTAAGAATCACTTGAGGAAAGAGAAATGGTGTTATCTCCAGTGGTAGCAAACGCTTCAACATGGAACATGGACAGTCAGAGCCTGGGTGACCACTTGACCTGGTCTGTAAGAAGCATTCAAACATCTGGCCCTCTTAAAAGTTATCCTGAGAGTCCATGATCCATATTCTGAATGTTCAGAGAAGAGTCATATTAATAGAATAAAGATCTACATGGAGGCATAAAAAAGCAAATTAAAAGATAAGATGATGACAAGTGGTTCTTCCAAAACTGATCTATGGGGGATGGTGCTAAGATTCTAGATCTCCTGGCCCAGTTCTTTAGAGAAAAAAATTACTAGAGTGCGGAAGGGCATTAAATTAGGTCACTCTTGCTTGATAGAGCTATTCGTGGATAATATAAAATTTGCTTTGATTTCTTTTACACTCGAAGTTCCAATCTAAGGTTTGATTTCCTGAGTGGACATGACAATCAGGGAAATGTCCCATGTAGATGACAACCAGCAATATTTGGACAGGAACATCTCTCACTTTAAATTAATAAATGGACCTCTTAATGTAGAGTTTGATCTTAAACATGAACTAAACCAGGGGTTTTCAAGCTATGCTATTTGATTTATATATTGGGGTTTCACAATACTATTTCATTTAGAAAAAGAGCCCCATTGCAAAAAGTGAATATCTCTGAGATCTGGGTCCATTTCTCTATTCCCAAGGGACTGAGGCCCAGAGAGGTTAAATGATGCACTTAAATGGCAGAGGTAAATCTTAAACCTAGGCCTCCTCTCCCAGCCCAGTCCACTATGCAGACCTTCCACTTTCTATCCACAACTGGCTGTGAGTCTGAAGAGCAAGGTAGTCATCCAGGCCGATATAACTCTGGGTGAACTATTCCTTTCTAGCACTGCAACAGCTGAGAATTAGGCTTCTTATGAAAAGATTCTACAAAAATACTGACTGACTATCCACTATTTATTGTTTTTATGATTAAGTGCTACATAATCTAATTTGTCCCTCACAATAATCAGTTATATTGAGCTAAGTAAGTATATCCCCAGCCCCATCCTTAATTTTGCTAAAGGTAAAACAGTCTCAAAGATGTTGAGTTCCTCAAGGAAATATATTAGCATCTAAAAAAGGGGTCCCAAATTTCAATCTTTTGACTTTTAGAAAGACAGGGCTCTGTTCATTATATTATATCCTGTTGGAGCCAACTAGTGTGCCTGTGTAGACAGGAGAGCAATGATTTCAGTAAATAGGACAGCTCTCAGAATTGACAGGCATAAAAGATGGAAGGCAAAGTTTATGTACCAACCTACAGGACTTGAACCTCTGCAGAGCCTTAAAATTATTACAAGGGGAACCACAGTCCCATAAAGTATGCTAATCTGTACCCTGAATAAGGTGGTTTGCATTGATCTATACACCCAGTCTTCGAATAAATATAGATGCCTTTATGTTGAATAAAGTATGACTTTAATTAAAAACATTACTGAATTTGTAGCAATGTATTTTGTCCTCATGTGTTTTCTCAGCTAACTTCTACTAAAAGTACAACTGCTGTTATATGGGGCTCTGTGAAATCTTTTTAGGTTAAAAATGGGATCATAGTTGAAAATTTGGGGACTGTCTGAGGCTAAAATAAAAGGAACGGAACAGTAGTAAGATGGAAAATAATTATTTTAAAACATATTTTGTATCTTTTCCTGTGTTTCTACTTTAGAGTTGTATAGCTAAATTATTGCTCTTTGTTTTTCATGTTGAATGGCTGCTGCTTATCTGGCTTGTTTATTATGTGGGGTCAGATCATTGATTCTCAGAAAAACTACCCTCTAGCCTAGCCCTACATTCCTCCAAGATAATATCATCTGCGGGAGTCAAATTTCTTGCCAAGAGAGCTGATTTACAGAAGTAAACAAAGTAGAAGTAAAACCATGAAATGGAAAAAAAAACTTTCAAATTTGGACAGGACATTGATAACAAATACTATCATAGCTATTAAGTGTCATAATCTCTGGTCGAAATGACATACAGAATTGAAACTAAACAGAATACAAAAAGAGCTTTAAGCAGTACCATCTAGGAACACCGAGGTAACAGCTCCATGTCTGCTGGGAACTCCCAGAGGAACAGCTGTTCCCTTCTGTCAACACAAACTGTCCTCCTGTGCATTTCAGTTTGCTTACCAGCTCAGATCTGCTTTTGAGGAGTAAGCCAAACACATAGCCACTGGTGATTTATCTTAGGGAGAGCATTAGGAAAGCCTAAAAGACAAAAATCACCTTGAAAAGGCCCTATTTTTTTTTTCCTTTTTGTCTTTTTTCGTGACCGGCAACGGATCGCAACCCTCAGTGTCGCGCCCGTACCGGACCGGGACCGGCAACGGGATCGCAACCCTCGGTGTTGCGCCCGCACCTCGCTCAGCCAGTGAGCGGCCAGTCTGTATGTGGGATCCGAACCCTCGGCGGGAGCGCTGCCGCGCTCTCAAGCGGCGCACTGAAGCAGTGCGCCACCGGAAAAGGCCCTATTTTTTTTTTCCTTTTTGTCTTTTTTCGTGACCGGCAACGGATCGCAACCCTCAGTGTCGCGCCCGTACCGGACCGGGACCGGCAACGGGATCGCAACCCTCGGTGTTGCGCCCGCACCTCGCTCAGCCAGTGAGCGGCCAGTCTGTATGTGGGATCCGAACCCTCGGCGGGAGCGCTGCCGCGCTCTCAAGCGGCGCACTGAAGCAGTGCGCCACCGGAAAAGGCCCTATTTTACATTTCTCCTCCATCTCTGGCAATCTTCCATTCTCACTCCACCTGCCCACTCCCTTGCCCTTCCTTGCCTTTGATTCTTTGTTAGATGAAACATGGACACAATGGAAAGAAACTGGAAAGCAAACTAAACATTTCATTTTGGAAATATTATCTTTTTTAAAATAACTCACAGTCTGTAAATATTTTCATTAGAAATTCACCGTCCCCCCCCCACAGTAGTCACTCTATGAAAAACCAATTTGTTCAAGTCAGAACCTTAAATTTAAAGTCTCTCCTCAGTGCACTGCTAAAACTCTTCATATCCTCAGCCTTACTCATATGTTTATCTCATGAACTAAATTTATATAATCCCATGTATTGGGATTTGGAGGCACACTATACAGAGGAAAGTTAGAGTTACAACTTTTATTTCAATGTAGCAGAACTTTGAACTGACTGTATGATCTTAGGCAAGTCCCATAATCTCTCTAGACCCCAGATAACCCATCTGCAAAATGAAAAGATTGTACTAGATGACCTCTAAGTTTCCTTACAGATCCAACTTTGTACAATTCTTAGAAGTACTAAATGGGAAATTAAAAGTGAAGGGGAACAGAAAATAAAATTATGAATGTGGCACTTGGGTGATTCCCAAGTCTTCACTCTCTCCCTGCTGTAGAATTATACAGCATTTGTCAAGTGGCTTGGCAGTACCTTCTGCCAGAGTAGGCAGAGTATCTTTCCCCACCTACTTCATGTTGGGCTTAGCTATGTGACTTGCTTTGGCCAATGGAAGTAGTAGATGTGATGCCAGCAAGGGCTTTAAAAGTGGCTTTATTTCTTTTGCTTCTGTAATCTATTGGCTAATCACTGGTTCAGGAATAAAGAGAGGAGATGTGGAACTAACCAAAACCTTGAGCAAGAAAAATAAATATATTGTCTTAAGCCTCTAAAATTTGTGGCTAGTTGTTATGCAGCACTATTGCAGCAAAAATGACTGATAAAATAAACCTCTTGCCCTTTTAATGTTTTCATGACTTTTAAACAATATGTCCATTGACCTGAAAATGTTTTTGAGGCTGTTGAGCTGCATTGGAACCACCTAGGCATGTTAAGTTGACCATGAAAATGTCTTCCTCAACCAGCAGGGCTCTTGTTGTTTTACAAGTAGAAATTAGTTTACTGAACTTTACTCTGTAAAGAATTGTATTTTTAGCCCATTGAGAAGTGACTCCTATGAAATTGTGCTGTGTTGGCTGTAAGGCTGGTGATCATTATAATTTACAGTGTAGTCTTTGTGGCAACCTTTTAGAGAAATTTCTCTCTGGTTTCAGTAACTAGAGAAATTGTGTTCATCCTGAGCAATTAGTTTGTTTGAGTCTTATGGACACTGGCTATCTAACTGATTGTGAGCCATCTTGAAACTTCCTGGAAAAGTCAGAGCCAAATATGTGGCACTCCATAAGCAAGTGCAGGTGCATGCAGGCAACTGTATATGTTGTTTACCAACTTCCCTCCTGGTTTCACTTTATTCTTCCTACACTCATTTTCTCTTTTTCTGTTTTCCTTATAACTTACTGTTATTACATTAAGTTCTTTATGTCATGTGTTAGCCACCTTAAATCCTTTTGGGAACAGAATTGAGAATACATAAAACACTGCTCTTAATAAGAAGAATATTAATTTCAATTAGTACAATGAAGACCAAAGTACAATTTATCACTGATCCATCAACTCTTTTGTTTTGAAAACTTACTGAGGATTTTGTATTTCTCTATTCTAAATTATCTCTAGGTAGGTCTTATGTATAAAGCACTGATATCCATTTGTACCATTTCAAATCCATCATCAAAATAAATATAAGGACAAAAGACTGTCTTTCTTCAAGCTGTTTGAGATAAGGAGGAAGGTTTTTTCTTTAGTAAGAATTTGATATATTTTAATTATTTGAGTTAATTCTTTTATTTAATATCTGTTGAATACCTACTATGCACTTCAATGGTGCTAGGACTTATGGGCAGTATAAAGATGAATAAGTTACCTGAACATCTCTAAGAAGTTCCTGTGTGTGTGCTATGTGCTTCTACATTACAAAAATTTGTTTACCTTAGGTGTGATCGAGGTCACTGTAAGAATGAAGAAAGGCAAGGCAATGTGGACACACTAGGGACCTCCAGCAGAAGCACGAATTGGCTTCCTGATTCTAGTGTAGTGCTCTAATATATCGAGAAATCAGTCACTAAGGTTGGAGGCAGGGAGGTGAGGGAGGACAAGAATAGGAAATAGCAGCATAAACACAAAATAAAAGTTCAGAGTAAGGAAAATAGAAACCTGAACCAATCTGGTTAACTAGATGGAAACCAAGAACAATCAGTAATGAACAAAGCAAATCAGAAGCTGAAAGAATGGTTCTGGTTCAAGATACTGATCTGAGTTTACATGTTTTAACTACAATTGACTATCGAAAGGGATATGAATATAGGGGGAAATGTGAATTGGCACTTGCTGTGACCTTCAGGGGATTTCTATTGAAGTGTTGTATGTCTAGAGGCAAATATGAGATTATAGCGCAGTCAGGCAGGGGGGAATACCAACCCTATCAGCATCTACAGAAAGTTCATTAAATGCTAGAGTCCACACGGAACGATACCCCTTGTCATCCCATCTTGTCCTTTATGCAGACAGCATACTAAGTAGTGTCTCAGAAACAAAGGAGAAATTCTATGCCACAATGGTAAAGTCTCTGGCCCTACCCCCTCTGGCTGTAACTCTTTTCCTATTTCCACAGATACCTGGAATTCCAATTTATTAGAGTAACTGGTAAATCTTTACATTTTTCCCTACTCGCATTGACTGAACTAATATGTGAGCAGGACCCTAAAACAATTCTGAAATTAACTGTTAACTCCATCCATGGACATGACAATCATGAGAATAAACAAATAGATGAACCATCTTCTAGATTAAAAGACTCAGTTTTAATCTGTAAAAAAAAGATTAAAGAGGAATAAATTTAAATAATCCCACCTATGAAATAGTTAACATAAAGTGAATCACAGACCTAATTGTAACTGCTAAAACTATAAAATTTTTAAAAGAAAATATGGGAATAAATATTTGTGACCTTGGATTAGGCAGTGGTTTCTTAGATATGACACCAAAAGCACAAGCAGTAAAAGAAAAATAGACAAATTGGACTTCATAAAATTAAAAGTTTTTGTACTTGAGGGCCGGCCCGGTGGCGCACTTGGTAGAGTGCGGCGCTTGAGAGTGCGGCAGCGCTCCCGCCGAGGGTTCAGATCCCATATAGAGACCAGTCCGCTCACTGGTTGAGCGCGGTGCGAGCGCGACACCGAGGGTTGCGATCCCGCTGCCGGTCGCAGTGCGGGCGCGACACCAAGGGTTGCGATCCCGTTACCAGTCACGAAAAAAGACAAAAAAGGAAAAAAAAAAAAAGTTTTTGTACTTGAAAAGAAACCTCAATAAAAGTAAGAGAAAACCCACAGAATGAGAGAAAATATTTGCCAGTTGTATAATTGATAAGGGATTTGTGTCCATGACTTTTACAATTCAACAATAAAAAGACAATCTAATTTTTAAGTGATCTGAATAGACATTACTCCAAAGAAAATATATGCATGGCCAAAAAGCATATGAAAAGATGCTTTACATTATTCGTCATTAGGGAAATGCAAATCAAAACCATAATGAGATATCACTTCATACCCAGTAGAATGGCTATAATAAAAAAGACAGACAATAAAAAGCATTGACAAAGATGTGGAGAAATTGGAACCACATCTACTTTGGAAAACAGTTTGGCAGTCCCTCAAAAAGTTAAACAGAGTTATTGTATGATCCAGCAATCCTACTCAATCTTGCCCAAAAGAAATGAAAACATGTTTATACAATAACCTATATGTGAATGTTCATTTCAGCATTATTCGTATTAACCCCCCAAAATGGAAATGTTCATCAACTCATAAATGAATAAACAAAACATTATACACAATCACGTGCACGCACACACACACACACACACACGCACACACTCAGAGGTGTATTATAAAGCAATAAAAAGGAGTGAAGTACCGATACATTGCTACAACATGGATGAACTTTAAAAACATTATAGTAAGTAAAAGAATCCAGATACAAAAGACCACATACGATTCTACATATACATGAAGTGTCATATATATAGGCAAATCCATAGAAACAGTACATTAGTGATTGCCAGGGGCTGAGGAGTGGGGGAAAAGAGAGTGATTGCTAACAAGTATGGGGTTTCCTTCAGAGATGATGAAAATGTTCTGAAATTAGATAGTGGTGATGGTTGCACAACTCCAAATATATTAAAAACCACTGGCTTATGCACTTTAAAAGTGTGAATTTTATGGTATGTTAATTTTATCTCAATAAAGGTGTTATTTAAAAAACAACATTACATTTTAAAATGGGAACAATTTGTGACTAGAAAAGATTGCTTTTAGAAAAAAAAGACAGGATTGCTAAAAGATTTTTTAAAAAAGAAAGAAAAAGAAAAATTGAAGCAGTAAAGAGCAAAATTGGAAAATGCCAAAAATTAAATCAATGAATTTGAGGACAAACTCAAAAACACCTTTCAGAATTCAGAGGAAAATGATAAAGGAATGAATGAGATGGGAAAAAAGACGATGTATTAAAAATAGATTTAGGATATCCAGTAAAAGATTTCAAAAAAGAAGGATAGAATAATAAGAATAAAAAAGTTTTTTAATTTTCTTAAGTGGAAGACCAAGGCAAGTTAAAATCCAGAAAATCAGGTGAAAAGAGTCATTTCTTATTTTATTTTATTGCTATTATAATAGTATCACTATTTTTTTTTTTTTTTTGTCTTTTGTCTTTTGTCTTTTTCCGTGTCCGGCAACGGATCACAACCCTCAGTGTTGCCCCCGTACCGGACCGGGGACCGGCAACGGGATTGCAACCCTCGGTGTTGCTCCCGCGCCTCGCTCAGCCAGTGAGCGGGAACCGGTCTGTATGTGGGATCCAAACCCCCGGGCGGGAGCGCTGCCGCACTTCCCAAGCGGCGCACTTATCCAGTGCGCCACCGGGCCGGCCCAATTTTTTAAACTATAATTAGCTTGAAACTTTTTTATTTTAATTGAATCATTGAAATGATAATTGTCTATATTTATGGGTGCAATGTGATGTTTCGATCTATATATAAATTGTGGAATGATTAAATCAAGGTAATTACCATATCCATCACCTCACCTACTTATCATTTTTTGTGGTGAGAACATTTAATATCTACCCTTTTAGCAATTTTGAAATACAAATTATTATTAACTATAGTCACCATGCTGTGCAATAGATCACTAAAACTTATTCCTCCTGTCTAACTGAAACTTTGTACCCTTTCACAACATCTCTCCTTTTCTCTTCCCCACTTCCCCCAGCCTCTGGTAACCACCATTCTACTCTCTGCTTCTATGAGTTTGACTTTTTTTAGATCGCATATATAAGTGAGTTCATGCAGTATTTGTTTTTCTGTGCCTGGCTTATTTCACTCAGCACAGTGCCCTCCAGATTTATCCAGTTGTTGCTGAATTTCTTCCCTTTTAAAAGATGTGTAGTATTCCATTGTGTGTATATACCACATTTTCTTTTCTTATTCTTCCATTGATGGACACTTGGATTGCTTCCATATCTTGGCTATTGTGAACGATCCTGCAATAAACATGGGAGTGCAGACATCTCTTTCACATACAGATTTCAATTCTTTTGGACATGTACCCAAAAGTGGAATTGCTAAGTAGTATGATAATTCCATTTTTAATTTTTTGAGGAACCTCCAGATTGTTTTCCATAATGGTTGTATTAATTTACATTCCCATCAGCAGTGCAACAGGGCTCCCTTTTCTCTACATCCTCACTAATACTTGTTATCTTTCATCATTTTTTTTTTCCTTTTTGTCTTTTTTCGTGTCCGGCAACGGACCGCAACCCTCAGTGTCGCGCCCGTACCGGACCGGGACCGGCAACAGGACCGCAACCCCCGGTGCTGCGCCCACCCCTCGCTCAGCCAGTGAGCGGGAACCGGTCTGTATGTGGGATCTGAACCCTCGGCGGGAGCGCCGCCACGCTCCCAAGCGGCGCACTGTAGCAGTGCGCCACCGGGCCGGCCCTTTCATCATTTTTATAACAGACATTCTAACAGGTGTAAGATAATATCTCTTTGTGCTTTTAATTTGCAGTTACCTAATGATTATAGATGTTGCATTTTTTTGTATCTGTTGACCAGTTATATGTTCTCTTTTTTTTTTTTTTTTTTTTTAAAAAGATGACCGGAAAGGGGATCTCAACCCTTGGCTTGGTGTTGTCAGCACCATGCTCAGCCAGTGAGCAAACCGGCCATCCCTATATAGGATCCGAACCCGCGGCCTTGGTGTTATCAGCACCGCACTCTACCGAGTGAGCCACGGGCCGGCCCTATATGTTCTCTTTTGAGAAATGACCATTCACTTGAAATTTGGTGCTTGGAGGATTGTAGAGTCTACTCCATGTTGTACTGCAGTAAGACATTAGCCATGAAATCTGGGTCCCAGCTCTGTTACTTACCAGGAATGTGGCTTTGGGCAAGGAAAGAAAGGTAGACAGGGGAAGGTAATGAAATTCTTATCTAACAGAACTGAAATATTGGGGGTGGGTTGAGGAGAGGGCAGGGATGTATAGGCCATCCTGCCACTGTCCATAGTGCTGAACCATCATTGTTTTGTCTGAATGACAGTTGGAGGTGTTAGGAATTGCTTAGTAAGCAATATGGAGATATCACCATTTTAGATCAGAACAGTGACACTCTGAGCTCATTCATGTCTATTTATTTAACTGCTACATATATGCTGATGGTGCCCAAACCTGTATCTCTAGCATTGACCTCCTGATCTCTCAATGCATGTTTTCAATTATCTGCCAGGCACCATCTGCATTTTACTTCATTGAGTTTACTTTAAACTCAACTCCAAAAGTGAACTTGCAATTTTCATTGATGATTATTCTTCTCCTTATTTTTTAATCTTGATTAGTGGTATCAAATTTTATTCTTTTTCCTAAGCCAAAGGTCTAGAAGGTCCAGATGATTTTACCATGCCCACCACCATAATCAATCACCAAATTCTGCCATAAATACATCTTACATTCATCTCTTTCTCTCTACCCCATGGTCACCGCCTTTATTCAGGTTCTAAACATTTCTTGCTTGGATTACTATAACATCCTTCTAATTAATCTCCCCGTCTTCAATTTTGCACCCTACCAACTTACACTTATGATCAAGTTATTTCCTTACTAAAAGCCTTCTCTGGATCTAGTTGATTACAGCACAAAATCCAAGTTACTTAGGATGGCACTCAAGGATACTTCATAATCTGTACCAGGAAGAAAATTCTGAAACAGGGCACTTATAATGGGTTCCCTGTGGATAAACACCTGTGGAAGGATGGTGAAGGAGGCAGGAATGGGCAAAGGGAGAAGCTGAGCTGTGACCCAGCCACAACAAAGGCCTCTCAGCACACTATATGGGTAGCACTGGATGTGGAATGGCCATTCAGAATTTTTCCAAGCTGGATCAAGTGGGCCAGGTATTTATATAAATACATTGATCAGCCATTGGTTGCAAGATGTCTCTGGAAGGAAGCATGACTTGGGCAATACTACAATTTAAGAGTTGTCTTCTGGCAGCACTCCCAGAAGCTGGGAGAACAAATCCTTCATTCCCAAAAGCAGATCAGGGAAGCACATCAGAATCTCCACTGTACACTTGTCTACCTCTACATACCCTCCTCTGGGCTTCCTTGACCCCCTGCTGCATTCACCTTATCATAGAACTAATCATACTTTATTTTGTTGCCTTTTTACTTCTCTATAGTCCTCATTAGACTGTGAACTCTATGCAACAAATGCTGTGACTATGTAAATCATTGCTGTATTCTAAATGCTTGCAACATAGCAAGTCATTAAACAATTTATCAAATGAATCATTAAATGAATGAGTGCATGTTTTCTTTCTCCCCATTCTTTACTCCCTGGTGCTCCAGCCAAACCAAACTATTTGCAGTTCCCTGAATTTCCAAGCCTTTCTTTGAATCCATGCTTTGGATTTTCTCTTCTTTTGTACGACTTGATCATCAGCTGAATGTCTACTCTTTAAGAGTCAGATCAATTGTCACCTTTGGAAAACTTCTTTCCTGGAACAGTCACAATCTTCATTCAGTTTCCACAGAACTCATTTTGTATGAAGTATCACACTTGTATTATTTTTAATTTGAATGTCTGATCCCTTTCAGGGGTGATGAGACCTTCAGCCTCATCCATTTTTTTTCTTTAGCATGTAAATAGTCCTAGCACACTGTAAAGAAAGAATGAATAAACAATAAATACGTGATTAAAGTTAGGCTTGGAGAATGTTCACCAGGAAGTAGTGTGCAGAATGGATTAAATAAGAAGGAAGTTATATAGGAGAAAATTATTAGGTTATAAAAGAGGCACCTAGCTGTGGACACTGATTAGCAGTAATTCTTCATTCCTGAAATTAGTCTTTCCCACATGCAAGATGAAGAGCAGAATGATGACATGAGCACGATTGTTGTTTTGCTTAGTATGTCGTAGCCCCATCACGTTTCAGTCCACTTCTTACCCAACGCTAGTCTAAGGGTCAAAATGAAATGCCTTCAAGGGTTTAGGCCTGTAAGGAACTAAGAGCCCATTGGAGGGACATTCAGTTTCATTTCTTTAATCATGTGTTCACTAAACAGAACATGTGCATGGGCCTGATATGGCCTGAAAATCACCAGTTTGCCTTCCCATCTACACATTTTGAAATCACATTTTCTAAACTACAATGAAATCGAGTGGAGAGAGATGAGGATGACATTTTCATCGTCATAGAAAAAGAGGCGGTATCTATATTTCTAATAAGTAAAATTCTTTCTGAAGTGGCTTCATCTTCTTCCAGGAAATTAGATCAGAAATTTCACTGGTATTTAAAATTCTAAAAAAAAAAAAAAAGAATATTTTCTTGGCACTGTTTTTTTTTTGGGGGGGGGACAAAGTTTATTTTCTTCTTATTAAAAAAAATAGCATAGGCTCTTTGAAAAAAATATTTAGAAAAAAGGTAAGAAAATAACCCCTCAAAAAATTTCATCATCAGTGAGCAACTCCTACTAGCATTTGAGTTTCTGCATCAGATACTAGGCGTGATTGTGCAACTGACATGCATACACAGAGCTAGCTAGCAGGTAAGCAGGAAAATAATTTACTTCTAAGCAGTTGGGTTTCTGTAAGAACTTATGATTTAACAGAGATAATAAAGACATTCTGAGATGACTCCAAAGTGCCTGACTAAAACCAAATGCCTACAGCACAGGGCCTGATGAGGAGGAGTTTACTGCTGCACTATTATTGTTGAACTGGAACTTGGTTCTGAATCCACAACAGAACTATTATGCACATGACATTTGCTTTGAGAAATGAATACTGGGCTGACAGTACAAAAGAGCTTTTGAGGCCAGTCTGTAAAGAACTTCCACTTGGTTGCCAGCTTCTTACCAGTAATTCAACATAAGAGAGTACAGTTTTTGACCTTAAAACATTAAATGCAGTCCTTAAAATTAAAAGATGTGGATTTAGACAAGTCAAATGAGAAGACAATTACAACAAACAGAACCATGTTGTTTTAAAACAGGAAACTGTTGTGTTTTTACTTAGAGCATGCTGTGCTAAGGTATTAGGTATCTCTAGTTATCTATAGAATCATAAGGGAGAAGCAAGAAATTGAACGGATCAAAATACTAATTATCAGGGATATGGAATGAAAAAAAAAAACCCCAAGATGTTAATTATTAATAGTAAGCGCATCTAATAATAATATTTTCAAGAAGACAACAGATTTCAAAATATCTGAGGTTGTTCTATTTTTTCCCATTGAATTTTTAAATTTTTGCAATTTTCCTTTTAATAGTATTTTGTACCTCCTTTAAAAATTTCCTGCAATGTCAATGGTATATTTGGGGACAAAATTTTAAGAATGTCTCAGGTGAGGGATTAGAAAAATGTAATCTATTACAAATACCATTATAAATCCAGATCTATTTTACTTTAATTATTACTTTATTATAATTACTTCTAGTCAAAATATTTCTTTCCAACAGGCCTTTTTATATTCAGACCATTTTTTCACATGTATTTAGAAATATAAAACCTGTATTGCACTTAAATAGCACCATACTGTTTTAACATGTTTTCGCCTACATTAATATTCACTCCAAAATTATTAATCTTAGAAAAACTAAAACAATCAAGAAAAAGTAAAGTGTGGTGGCTCTAATGTTATAGAGATTCAAAAACCAAGCAGCTGTTTTTTCAAGCTACATATTATAAATTGATTTTATTAAATAAGGTCTTGCATTTCATAGTTGCAGCAGTCTGTAACACATGTTAACTAATTTGTTGATTCCTTTTATTCCTTTATTCATCAGTCATGTTTTTGGCACTTTAGGTACTAGGCCTATACTTCTAGATGCTGGGATTCAGAAGCACAGTCTCTCTGTGGATGAGACACAGACTTCACTTCCAGGAGTCCACAATTAATTCCATAAAGAAATGTTAAAGATAGGGTGCTTCACAATAGATTAAGGAAACAAGTAATTTGGTACCCAAACAGCACAAGGAACATAAGTGTCTCCTCCACTGTTGTTCACATTTTTTGGTTTACGTTTCAGGTACAGGTAAATAAATCTTCAGATAATATAATGCCCTAAAGTTTAAAACTAGAAAGAAGTCCTCCAACCTTCGAAACATACATGCACACACACAAACTTTCAACTTGTTCTAAATTTTTGCTCTTGAATATCAAGTAGTTAGTACTAAAATGTTATTTTTAGAGTTCACAGCTCCGATATGGAAATGTGTCTAGAGCTTGGATCTAGAAGTTTACGTCTTTCTTAAAGTTCCAGAGTGGTAACAATACCATGGACAAGAGCTCTTGAACAATGCCAAACAGGGAAATGTGGACTGAAATATGAAGCGGTTAACACTTGGATATTAACAGCTACAGTTAATTAAAGGGCGGGATTCAAAAACATGATCAACTCTGTAAAAGCCCTACTTTAATCAGCTGTTTCATGCAAACTTCAACCTGGTGGGTAGAGAAGCACGTTGGATCATAGCCTGCTCACCTCTGTGGAGGATTTTTCCAAAGACTGGGGCCTTTTCTCAGGGAGCCTAGATGCAGGACCGAGGGGCGTCTATCTTGCCAGAGTCCCTTTTCACCTTGCCATACTGACTTTTCATTTCAAAACCCTATGTGGAAAATTAATGTTTAATTTTTCATGATAATATTTTCTCTTTGTTTTTCCCCAATGATTTCATATCTATACTAAACATCCATTCCAGAGAACTTGCACAGGAAGTAGAGATCAAAGCTAAAACAAACTCACACCCTTTTCTATGGCAGCCTTTTTAAAAAATAGCAACAGGCTGGCCGGTTGGCTCACTCAGTAGAGTGTCATGCTGATAACAGCAAGGTCAAGAGTTTGGATCCCTCTATCAGCCAGCCGTCCCCCACTCCCCCCAAAAAGCAATTAAGAATCAAAACATCTGATCGCTGACAAAGGCACCAAGCCTATACACTGGAGAAGAGACTGCCTCTTCAGCAAATGGTGCTGGGATAACTGGATATCCATATGCAGGAGAATGAAACTAGACCCATACTTCTCACCATATACTAAAATCAACTCAAAATGGATTAAAGAATTAAATATACACCCTGAAACA
>NW_007726207.1:935221-975581 GCF_000696425.1 Galeopterus variegatus | reverse complement strand
ATTAAACAGGAGAATGAAACTAGACCCATACTTCTCACCATATACTAAAATCAACTCAAAATGGATTAAAGAATTAAATATACACCCTGAAACAATAAAACTTCTTAACGAAAACACAGGAGAAACACTTCAGGAAGTAGGACTGGACACAGACTTCATGAATACGAACCCAAAAGCACGGGCAACCAAAGGAAAAATAAATAAATGGGATTATATCAAACTAAAAAGCTTCCGCACAACAGAAAAACCAATTAACAGAGTTAAAAGCCAACCNTCCATCATCAGATGAGTGGATAAGAAAACTGTGGTATATCTACACAATGGAATACTACTCTACTATAAAAAATGAATGAAATACTGCCATTTGCAGCAACATGGATGGACCTAGAGAGAATTATATCAAGTGAAATGAGTCAGGCACAGAAAGAGAAATATCACATGCTCTCACTTATTTGTGGGAGCTAAAAATAAATAAATACACAAATAAACTGGGGGTGGGGGAGGAAAGAAGACACAACAATTACAATTCCTTGAAGTTGATACGACAAGTGAACAAATATGAGGTTGTTGGTAGGGAGGGAGGAGGGAGGGAGGTGTCAGTAATGGCCCGAAATAATCAACCACGTTGTATATTGACAAAATAAAAAAAAAATTAAAAAAAAGAATCAAAACATAGAACAAAATCCTTTCTGCCGAGTTACTATTCCCCTAGGTGACATTAGAAAATTCCATTCTACGTTTATTTACATAGAGTTTTTGCTGTTTATGATCTTAGTTTTTATTATTGTGTCTTAACAAGTATGTTTAAAGATATTTTGAAGGTGCAAAGAAATCTCATAAATTATAAGTGACCTGGAGAAAATGAAAGCTCAGTACTGTTTCTTCCTGCACTATTCCTCAAAAGGCTGACCAGTTTCTTTACAGCCCTGAATGCGGTCTGCCATGGTGTGTCTGTGCATATCCATCTCCCTTAACACAAGACATTACAGTAGCCCATAATTTCATAACCTCACATAGCAGGACATTATACGCAGTCCTTGTTGTTTCCTTTAAGCTGAATTTTAAAGAAAGTTAGAATCCCGTTCTTTTACGTTTTCGCAACCAAGAAATGAACTCTGACAATAGAGACTATTAATATGCTAATCATGCCCAGCATTATATATTCGTGTGAAAGAAAGATGAAAAAAATGAAAAACCTGTCATCTGTTCTACTGAATGGGAAATTTAGTTTTGCTTAGTTATGTCTATAATAGTCCTTTTGCTTTTAAGAATACAGCAGAAAGACATTGCAATAAAACAAGATAGGAAGTTGGCCAATGGGACAATTACAATATACTTCTAAAAAAGATATAAAGGTACTTAAACTAAATAATGGCAGTCTCCAATTAATAAACCAAAGATAAACTCTCACCATCACTTAGACTTCAGGCATCTTTTTTTTTTTTTTTCTATAGAAATAATGTGATAAGTAGTGTTCCTTTTACTGGGTCAGCCCACTAAAGTATTTACATTGATATAAATAAAATACTTTTTTGCAATCAAATATTCTTGTCCATAATGAAAAATAATTTTAAAATGTGATTATACTACAAATAAGCAAAACTTTAATAATATAATAACATTTTTATTTCCCATGAACATAATTAGAGGGAAATCAGATTTGACTGCACAACAGTGAGGTAGAAGGAAATTTTGAGGATGTTCATGAGAAGGACTTTTTGGCACTTGAGAGTTTAGAAGTTGAGATGGGAAAGCACTACTTAGGTTTTCCTTTCTCTTGATACTAATATGTCCCCAACAAAGGTCTCCCACGATTATAAACATTTTTAGGGGTCACAAATGGAACAAACATGGAGAAAGAGTGATGGTTGACATGAAGAAAATAGAGGTAGAAAAGAAAGCACAAAAAAGAGAAAAGAACATAGTAAAGAATGTTCTTTAAGTAGCTGGCAAACATTTAAAAAATGAGAGGAAAAAGTGGATTAAAGATTCTTAAGAAATTTCTTAATAAGGAAATAACCAACCTGAGAGTTCTGAAAATAGCAAAAATGGAGAATGTTTAAAATGTGTATGATCTCCCCAGAGATAAGAACATTGGGAAAGGAAGAAACATTAATTGAACCCATTCCCTGTGTAGGCCACTGAGTGACCTTGGAAGGCCAAAGCAGCCTGGTAATCTCTAGAGCAAGGGGAATAGGGGGGCGGGGGGAGCTGGTAACCAGGTCAAATTAAGGTCCATGAAGATTGAGGGTCAATATGCTTAGAAGATACACATTCTAAATTTAGAAATATATATATATATGTACACATACATATATACACATACACATATATTTTAGAAACAACTTAATTGAGGTACAATTCAAACACCTTAAAATTCACCTCTTTTAAGAGTACAATTCAATGATTTTTAGTAGATTTACCATGTTGTGCAACCATCACCACAATCCAGTTTTAGAACATTTCCATCACCCCAGTCAGATTTCTACTACTACTTTACAATTAACCTCTGTTCTCATGCCCAGCCCCAGGCAATCACTAATCAGCTTTCTCCATATACAGATTATCTTTCCTGGATATTTCATATAAACAGAATCATGCAATATGTGGTCTTCCATGTCTGGATTCTTTCACTTAGCATGTTTTTGACACTCATCCATGTTGTAGCATGTATAGTATTTCCTTTTATTATTAAGTAGTTTTCCATTACGTGACTATATGCTTGAGGATAAACACACTTTTATTTTCCATTCACCAGTTGATGGACATGTGAGTTTTTCCCACTTTTTGGCTATTATTAATGCTGCTAAGAACGTTCATGTGCAGGTCTTTGTATGGATAACTGTATGTGTTTCAAGCAAAACATGCCTGAGAGATCCATTTGTTTGTGGAAAATACAAATACTTATACCTGTTGCATTCCAAAGTTCCAAGGACCACAACTGCATATACACACTCTCCAAACAGCAGCCAGAGGATGTTTCAAAACAGAAAATTGTTTTGAAACAAAAAATCGGATCACATCCCTCCTTTCATTAAAATTTCCCAGTGGCTTCCAATCACACTGAGAATGAAGTCTACATGCCTTGCCATGTCCTGAAGAGCCCTGCCTCATCTGATTTCCACTGACATGTTTCACTTCATCTCTTACCACTACTTCTCTCACTTTCGACTTCACTAACACTGACTTTGTTGCTCCTCAAACTTAACACCTTATTCTGACCTCAAGGTTCTTACCTAGGCTATTCCCTTTGTTTGGAATGCTCTTCCCTAATCTTAATTTGGCTCACTCCTTCTCATCCAGGTCTCTCCTAAAGTCATTCATGGAGAGAAGCCTTCAAAGGCTGCCCTATCTAAAATATCAGCCATGTTTCTCTCACTGTTACCTTAGCCTGTTTTATTTTCCAATAGCATCTATAACTAAAAAATCTGAATGTACCTTACTTATTGTTCAACTATTTCCCAATGAGATTGCAAGCTCAACAGGGAAAGACTTTGTTTTTTCTTTTTCATTGATGTATCTCTTGCATCTTAGCATGTGGTAAGTGTTCATTAATTTTGTTGAATTAATGCAAAAGTAAAAAGCAGAAGTAGACCCTCTTTTTGTGATTCTGTACTTTATCCCTGGAATCTCCAAGAAGTCAGTTAGATTATGCTATGAATTCTGTCAACTCAAAGTAAATGACAGAGAGACCAGCTCTCCAGAAACAAAGTTTATTTGGGAATAGCAAGGGATTGGAATTCAGAATATGCATGCTATGGTGGACCACAGGCACATCTGAAGAGGCTGGGGTATAGGCAAGCTTATAAAGACAAAAAGAGGAAATTATACAAGTTGTTCTGAAAAAATGTTCATTGGTTGTTGAAGGTGATAGTAGGAGCTGGCAATTACTCATTGGTAACACTGGCTATTGCTGGGGAAATAACTCCACAAAAGCAGCTTATCTGGAATTTTTTGTGGTTTTCAGAGTCCTGGCAATAGTTCTTATCACAAGCATACATGCATGAGGGCCCCTCCTTCATGGCCTCCTGGCTACATTTTGTTAGGATTTGACTTAAATGACTCCATTTTAATGTAGACAACTTTTACAAATCATTTTGTAAATTTCTAAGCTAATGGACCACAAGTTAAACACTGGCAAACCATGGGCCAGATTTGGCCCTCACATGTTTGCTTGATGTAGCAAACACTTTGGAGCCCCATTTCCATTCCTTTGGCTCACTTCTCTTTCAACTGCAGCTGCAGTGGAAAGTTCCCTAAGAGTTCAGGTTCACCTTTTCATGGACAGCATCCCACCTTAAGCAAGTCCGGAATTATTCTGCTTTCTGCCTTGGGCCTCTCCTATGCCTTGGAGCCACTGGGCATGTATGTACACGGCCCACTTCAGGGCTATGTTTATGTTCCCTAGGGCAAATGTCAGCTGTCAACCAACGTGGAAGTCATGGTCCACTCACACTTCCTTCAAATGGAAAGTTCTGGAAGACATTTACACTTCCCAGAAGTCCTAGAAAAATCGATCTCTTGTTTCCTTCAGCAGGGACTTGGATAGCACCCTCTTGTATTGACTTCTCCTCTTCTCCTATCTCACTCTCCTGCTCTCTTACTTCTGTTTCCTGGGATTACCCCCTTATCACATGACCTGCAGCCAAATCTTTGCTTCAGCTTCTGCTTTCAGAAGAAGGAAAATTGAGTCTATGACTTACATGGCTTTGTAAAAAATTGTAAATTAATCATTCTATTTTAAAGCTCAAAATATTTTATGTTAAATTCTGGGTTTTCAACTTCGTACTATATTATGCTGCATGTAATTTCACATATAATACTTTTTATGGTTTGTGATGATTAATTCTAGGTTTCAACTTCATTAGATTAAACAATACTAAGAAACCTGGTAAAGCTGTTTTTTTAGGTGTGACCATGAAAAGATTTGCATGTGGGCCTGAGTGGACTTAGTAGGAAAGATCTGCCCTCAAAATGGGTTGGGAACCATCCCGTTTGCTATGGGCCCAGAGAGAAAAAAAATGGAGAAAAAAGGTGAATCCCTCTCTCTGTTGGCTGGAGCTGGGATCCACTTTGCTCACCTGTCTGTGGATATCCGAACTCAAGACTTTTCAGTCTTTGAGTTCCAGGACTTACACCAGCAGCACCATCAGCTTCCCTGGTTCTGAGGCCTTCGAACTTGGACTAAGCCATGCTACTGGCATCTAGTTTGCAGCCATCCTATTGTGGGACTCCTCAGCCTTCATGATCACATGACCCAATTTCCCCTAGTATATCCCCTTATATATATTTATATACATATCCTATTAGTTCTGTCTCTCTAGAGAATGCTGGCTAATGCATGGTTTTTATTTGGTAAGGAAAATTGTAGTTCATATGGACACTAGTTTGTTTTCTAACTTTTAACCTCTCAGTTATTAAAAGGTCATTTCAGGTGTTCTATGAGGAAAACGGTCTCAAAATTATCAATCTATTAGGAATAAGAAATAGATAGGGAGCTCTTTCTACTACAAACTGTAGCAGAAAAACATTTTTAAGGAGCTCTTGGCTTCATTAGATTTCCTGTGGAATGGAAGTTAATGACCAGTGTCAAAATGGACAATAGATTAGTGCTTGTAAATACAATCTCCTCTTCGTTATTAAACGAACTTAGCCTTATAGTTTGTAGACTAAGACAATTGTAAACATGTGAATACCAAAAGAATCAACTGTTTTGTTTTGGGTTTGATGTCCCATAAGTACAACTCATTCAAGCATTTAGTAATAAAAAAGTTAAATTACAATAATAATACATTCTTATCTTGTACACCATGTTTTTCTTGTAAGAATATACCCATTATCTTCTTATGTTCAGTGGAGTCAGTTATTTGTAGTTCTTGTCCTAAGTATAGTTTTACATCCTGGTTCCTCCCTTATGATTTTCTCATTTCACTTGAAAGCAACTTTTTGCACCTGAAGCAATCCTGACATTCGATCTCATTTGGGATGCAGACTTGCCCAATATTTTAGAGACCATTTTCTATACCTTTGGTGATACAATGTCTCAGATTGTTTATTACTGAACCAATTTTATAACTTGTGGTTCTTTGTTCTTCTACTTTTATGTCTGACTTGTAGACCATATCAGACTTATCATGTCTAATTATACTCTGCTTTTTTATATTCATATCTTCAGAATGATGAGTATTGGGAATACCATATTGTATCCAGATCTTTCACTTTTTGAATGACCTGAAGATTTTCCTTTAAGGAAATTTCTTCTTCTCCCTGGTGGGACTGCCAATCCCAAGACATGCTGTCCATTTCCACAAGCTTGGGTACATCATCCATGGAGGCCAGTCAGAGCACTCCACCCATCAGTTCCAGGATTGGTTTGGGGAGCCACACTGGCCAATCACAGTCATCTTTTGTAATTTTCTGGAACCATTAGGAGAGAGATCACATCAATTTGTTTTCATTGGGATTGCTGTTGTTTAAGGTAAATCCAAAGCTGTTAGTGGCCATTTTTGCCAAAATGTGGACAATTTTCTTGAAAATGGATTCAATAGATAGAAAAACAGGGTAGAAAAGTTTTTTTTAAAAAGAGAGTGGAACAATTTAAAAGAAAGACACTGAACAGAAAAAAGAGTCAGGAAGAGAGCAAAAGGCTCTATCAAATGATAAAAGACAGATGACATCATTGGTACCTCTAAGTCCAGCCATGCCTGAAGCAAGCAAAATCTGTCTTTTCAGTTATCTTAGCCAAAGAATCATACATTTTTCTTAAGCAAGTTTCAGGTAAATTTTTGTCACCTGCACTTGGAAGGGGTTTGAACAAATCTTGATATGTTTACTTGGGGTAGGACTGGCCAGGTTAGGCTACACTCTCTTTTCTTTCTCTGTGAAGCTTGTGGCTATTACCAGGATCAATTATCTGGAGAAGAGGGAGGCCTTCAGGTAGCAACCAGGGTTGAGGGGATGGCCTGAGGTAGATGGAAAGCTCCTGTCCCTTTCTGGGTCTTAATGATGACGAAGCCAGATATTTGGGAATATGGACTTGCAGAAATAGACTTCAAGAGAGAAAAGAAAGAGCCCTGTAATGGGTTAAAAGTCAAAGATGAATAAGCTATGCAATATTTGTTAGATTATTTAGTTTCATGGTCCTACTCAGTACTTATTGCCATTTTTTTTTTAATTCTAATTTTTAGTAAAGCTTAATTTGGGCATTAAGTCAGTCTCCATTGAGCTACATGGTGTGCAAGGAAGGGCCATGTGCCCATGGATGAAACAAAGCATTTTAAGCAGGGCACCAGTCTTTACCCTCCAAGGTGTGAGGAAAATAGAATAGTTTAGTCAGGCCCCCTTGCTCCAGGTCTGGTTGGGGGTGGTGCAGCACATTCCTTGTAAACAAGTTGTGTGTGGATGGAATTAGTGCACATGCACACCCATCTATCTCTTTTAGTTGTTGCTATTGTGTGTTCTAGAGTTTGTGAAGCAGTGGCTGGATGACAGAGTTCATATCTAAAAATAGAGCATATTTACTTTGCTGGCAGCTGCTCAGTTTTTCTTTGGACTTTGCCATTAGCAGTTGAGTTTCTGAGTTTCTCTTTGGACTGCCTAGCTCTTGGACGTGTGTGTGCTGAATAAAGCCTATTATTCTTTCTTCAACCAAGTCTCGAAGGACCTTTTTTCCTGTTATGTAGCTCATAGACCTGCATGTGAAGGGTTTGTGACCCAGTCTGGACAACGGGCTTGACAGGTCTGTGAGCTCCAGACCCAGCCCTAGCTCTACACAAGGCCAGCAAGCGATACTCACAATCACTAAATAGCCCCCGAGGAGAGTATACAGAGCTAAGTGTCAGGAATATACAGTACAACCTCCCCTACCAAGAAGAGAATCTCCCTCATTGACTACTTGGAAGAATCTAGGTTTTATTTCATTAAGGAAGGCATAAATGTATTACACCAATTACATGAAAGCATAAAAGTAGACAACTGAAGTGAAGAAAAATATTAACCTCCCAAATAGAACAGGCAACAATGCCCAACTTCTTTTAATTGAACAGATCTATTAAGACTTCCCACTGCACTTTCAGACTTGGGGTGCAGATGGCAGTGAGCTAGGCCAGTGCAGAGGAAATGAGATAAAATGTAGCTATACTGATAGAAGTGGGGCAATGGGGATTTTTGCTGGCAGGCAGGGAGAGAAATCATTAGAAACGAAGTTCCATTAAAGCTTGAACATTTTCTCTTTTGAATGCTGGGACATCCTCATGCCCAGCACATAGCAGGCCAAAATCTGAGGTTGGGGCTATTTAAATTCTTCTTACCTCAGATTAGAATTGGGCTTAAGAATAGGCATAAACAGATTCTGAAGGTAGAAATCATATTGCCCCAACTGTTGAGAGGAGGCAGAAGGAGAGCAGGGATCTCTAACCAAGCTTGTTGGAAAAATAGTTGAAATGGCTACATTCAGTTCAGGAATAATAATAGTTCAATGATAAATTTTTTAAATCTCTGTGAGAGTTGAGAGTTCTGCTTATTTGCTCCTCTGGAGCAGTAACGAGTAAGGGCTAGCACCACAACTTAAATGGAAGGACTTGCCTTCATTTTCCATTTCCAAACCTCATATTTAGTTTCCATTGAGTCAGTTATTAGCACATTTTTTAAAAATTTCCATGCTTTCAGAGAGAGCTGTTTTCCTCTTTCATTATTTATACCAGCTGGAGATTGACTCAGACAATACTACTGGTAGGTGGGTGAACACTTGTCTTTCCTAACTTTTAATATCATCATCAAGTAAAACTTAACAAAGAAACACAAATAATTTTTTTGGAACGGTATCTCATAAATTGACACAGAAGATCTATGTCAGCCAGGGAGCCTCACTGCAAACGATAGAAATGGACTTTGCCTGATTTTGGCAGAAAAGGAATTTATTGAAAGGATATTGGTTAGCTTGAAGACTGTCCAGGACAACAAACAGGCTCAGAGGCCATGCAGCCAGGGATACTACCAAAATCATCACAAAATAGGTCCTGTGTGGACATTGCTGCTGCTGCCACTTGGTGTCAGATATGACAACTTGCATAGCTGACACTGTTGGCACTTTACACTGGATACTACTGTAGATGTGGCTGGCAATGCTATCCTTGGAAACTAGACATTGTTTCTACAGTCACCACAGGCAGAAGCACTCTCCTCTCCCTTCTTATTGCAAACCTAGCTTCTGATTTTCAGCCCATGGTTTGAATCTAGAGCATATATCCATGTTGCAAGGAGGCCTGAAAACAAGTATCCAGCCTGTTTGGCTTCCATAGTGAGTAGTGAGCTCTGGCTTCCGGCAAGACTCATAGGTTAAGAATTTCCCAAACAGAAGCAAAAACAAAACAAAACAAAACAAAAAAGAAACCAATGACCACTGCAATCCACAGTTTTGACTGCCTGACTGCATGTATGAGGATACTTCAAAAAGTTCATGGAACTATTCATATTATTATTCTGTTAATATAATTTGACTAAATATTTGTATTTTAATTCTATTTTTTCATGAACTTTTCGAAGTACCCTCACACTCTTTTTTATTTATATTTACTTATGTGTCTGCCTAATCTGATGCAGGTATATCCTAAACAGCAAAAAATAACTCAACTGCTCTGCTTTACAAACCAAAATGTAATCAGTTAATGCATCTAGCTTCAAGTCCAGAATTTTTTGGTAATTTGCTATCTATTCATCGCCTAGTTCTCTTATAATATATGGATTACATTTTCAAATTCACTACCACCACTCAATATAAAATAATGGACAGGAAGAAGAAATAAAAGGATAATTATGTATCATATTTTACCAATTTTAAAATACTTTTCCCCCACAGTTTACCATGCCTGAAATCAATCAATGGCATCTTATAATTGCTGCCAACTGGGTGGTAATTATGACATAATTGTCATTGCCTTAGTAGTACCTTAACTGACTTTTAAAAATGTTTTCCTTTTCATGTGCGCAAAAAAGTGATATGTGATGGAAATCTGTGTCTAAAACTCCTAAAATAGCTCTCACAAGAAGTATAAAATAAAAATTCAAAATGAAAAGCAGGCATCACATCATAGTTCAGTATGTAGTGCTTTTTCTTTTATAGTGGTACATAAATAAGAGTGCATCTTACAATTAATGGCCTTGTAGAGTTAGTGAAATACACTAATAACACAGAAAAAGAAGTAGGGGCAGACACTACAATGTGCAATGTACAATATACGTTGGTTACTAACTGGTGGTAGCTAATAGTGATAGATTCCTTACTTCACGACCTACTCCATGTTCCCTTTGCCACCAGTCAACACTTCAGTTGGTCAGTGTTCTTTCCCTGGTAGAGTGACCTAGACCTTTACTCCTAAGAGATCAGAGCCCAGCAGGTGGTCCTGTTTATGTAAGGTTGCTGCAGTCTTTCAATTAATTTTTATTGTGGACATGGCAGAATGGAAGGTGCCCCAAAAGACCCCTTTGCTCCATCCGTACTCTTTTCTGTTCCTAATCCTTAGAAACAACCTCGTTTACTCTCTATCCACAGGGTTAGTCATTCAAGCCAACTGCATAAAACTTTGTTTCTGTTTACCAAGTGATAGGAGGATACAAACTTGGCCAAATGTCAGTCTCAGCTTCTTACTCAATGGAACACTGTTTATCCCCTGTTTATCTTCTATTTAACCAGCAGGATTCAGAGTTATGGGGATGAGAAGCAAATAACTTGCAAATGGATCATTACAAGTAATTATGAGGGGCCAACTCCTACTTCCACAACTTGGTTTCTGTGGTGTATTGTGACTATGGGGGAAAGAAAGCAACATTTTTTGGTTGATATTTCAGAGCAGCTGTTCTCAAACTTTAGTGTGCATCAGAATTTCCTGGAGAACTTGTTTAAACATTGATTGCTGTGCCGTCTCCAAAACTTTCAGATTCAGTAGTTCTAGGGTGGAGCCAGATAATTTGCATTTCTAACAAGTACCCAAGTGATGCTGATGTTGCTGGTCTTGGATCATGTTTTGAGAACTACCAGTTTGGAGAATATACCACACTCTATAGGACAGTACCCCAATTTTGCAATTTGTCTCATAGCTGCCTGTTTCTGGTTAATAAACATATAGTAAGCCATAGGCATCAGCTCTACTACTTATTTCACTATAAAATGTGTTCTCGGATCAGAAGCAATGTGTGCCAGATACCATGATGATGTGTAAGTAGGGTGCCTTTATAATTTGTTGTCTGAGTTGGAACATTTTTGAGAGTGATAGGAGCTACTAATTACACCAGGACAACAGTAGTGAATGGGGACTAACTTGAGCAATCCGGGATGATCACCCTTTGCATAAGGAACTTAATATATCCAGGATGATATATTAAGTTGTACTGGCAAGTGTTGGACAGGAATGTCAGATAGGAAAAGAAAATCCAAATCCAGAATAAGTGTACAACACAGTAAGGACAAATTTCTATCTTGTCTGTGATGATAGATAGCCCATATATTAACCTGCCAGTCTGTGGCTGGTTGGACCCCTGGTATTCGTATCAGTCAGAGGTTCAAGATTTATTGCTGCTCATAGCAAGGTGCACACTCAGCAGTGACAGCGTTGGTGACAGAAAGTCCATATTGTTGAGCCTGTGCATAATCAGCATCCAATTACTGTAGATACTTTGTTCATGAGCTCACTAAGTGAGAACTGGGATGGATGGGGAAGGAGACTGACTTCATGTGCATGGTGGGTCATCTTGTTCACCTCATTAAGGCTTAGTAAGTCTCCTCCACAGGGGGGCTTTCTGTTGAGTTTTATCAATTAAGACATTTTTGACTGCAAGAAAATGAAAGCCTTGGACAGTTGGTATAAACAATAATTTATTATTTCACACATTAAGAAGTCCTAAGATAGGCTGGCTCAAGAGTTGGCTGATTCTATGACTCAACAATTTTATCAAGAATCCCGTTCTTTACTTTGCCTTCCCAAGCATGTTATGTTAGCTTCTTTAATGATTATAAGAAGACTACAGCTGTTCCAGGCAACACATCTCTACACACTATCATCTAGAGGCAGAAGGGACTACCTCTTATTTTTATTTTAATAGAGAGACTAAATCTAACCCCATAGAAGACTTCTTTGGCCAAAATTAGGTCTCATGGCCTTTTCTAAGCCACCCACTCATAAGGGGAATAGAATCACCATGACTGCCTAGATTCACTGATTCACCCTCTAGGGTAGAGATGCAGTCAGGCTTCTCTGGAACATAAAGGCACATGGAGGAACTTATATACCTGTACAAAACTGAAGTTTTGTTCACAAGAAGGGGGAATGGCTATTGGATTCACAACCAATGTGAGTTTATGTGGAACCCAAATGAGACCATTTTATGAGACCCATCCACATACTTCTTTCTGAAGCCCCTTGTCACCAATCTTCTTCTGATCTTGTTCTTTCTACTTCCATGACAATCTGACCAGACCATTTGTTTGTCCATCAGGCTATCTCTCTTTTCAGGAAAAAGCTAAGATGAGATACCACTCAAAGTTCTTCCTAGTGGGAGAATTTCCCTTCTCCACCTTCACTTTGGTTGGAGTGAGTAGAACTGAGTGGGATGGCAGCAGTCTACTTTGTAAGCTTACTTTTTTGAGATGCTTACTACACAAAGCTATATGTAAACTATGCTAGATTTTTCTTTTTTCTTCAGCCAAGGTGGCAGTGTGGCATGAGTAGAAATACTAGGAAATTGAGCCACCAGCAGTTGAAACGTGAGCTCTGAGGACGTGCTCAGATGCACTCACTTATATACAATTTCCACTTGGATGCGTCTGACTTTACAGCTGGGTAGATCAGATAACATTCAGTTCACAATAGGCAGCTTACATTTCATAGTCACCTGGTTTCTGTCAGGGCGCAGTAGCAAGCTAAGTGCTATTTCTCCAAAGAAGAATGGCCACTCACTGAAGAAGGTGTAGCTTTGCTCTAAAATCCTGATGTTTCTGCTGTGAACCTCATATTCAGTCTTTTTACAGACTGATTTGACTTTTGAGCACCACTGTTCCCACTGGGTCCTAAGGGACATGTGGATAAGCTACAGCTGGAAAACCCTCCTCTGGGCCCTACTCAAAGCTGTCAGCCTTTCAGGCCACTCAAGAAAAGAAGCCAAGAGCAAACAAAATGTGATATATGTTGCTTGTAAAATCCAAAGAGCATCATCAATCATAGTACTATTTTTTAGAGGTGGGAAACAAACAAGTTGTCCTTGACTTTGAAGAGAATAAACTCACATGTCACACAACATTGGATTCTAAGAAACATCACTGTATTTCCATGGGAATTCTTCCTATTTCTGTCATGCATAGTCTTAATCTAAAATACTAGCCACTTCCTGCTCTCCAGAGCTCATCAGCATATTGTTTTCAATGTAACCCTGGATGATGACACAACCAAGTTCCTTTAGACCAACTTATGGCACAGAGAATAGAGAGTTTACATAACCCTAAGTTAAAAATATGTTCTGCCCTTTTAGGTAAAATCAAACTATTTCTGATATTCCCTTTCTGTTTACTGAAGCAGACAAAAACCGACTGTCCAGAGGAAAACTGCAAAGAATATGCCACAGTGTACGCTGATTTGTTGTGATAAGGAGAATGCATTTGGAAGATCATATGTACTTGAAGAACAAGCTACCACTTGGCTTAGTCTATGTTTGTCCCCCAGAATTTTCAAAGTCTCATCCATCTTTTGCACTGGCCAGGTGGACAATTAACTGGGGTTGTGATAGGAAACACAGTGCCCCTCTTCTCTATGATTTCCCCAGGGATGCAGTAATAAGAGAAATTACAGTAATTTTTTATAGAAATATAACAGAATTCTTTTTGGCTGTGAAGTTGAGCTCCTGAGCTTTCAGTAAATCATTCTCACCACGATAACTGTGTGTGAGCTTTCATTCTACAGGTCAGGGGGTCAGTGTCAGAATTCAGCCCATTTGCTGAGGTCATCTATCCCAATAAATACCCAGAAATTGGGGAAATAATCTTGGCAAGGTTCAGGGTCCTACTGGAATGTATCAGTTACTGTTCAGCACACTGGACCTCTCTAGGTACTTTAAGTAGAAAGAGTCTTAAGAGGGGGAATTAGGTGCTTACAAAATCACTCAAAGACTGGCGAGGTGGATATCAGAAGGCCACTACCAGAACCACTGAGTTCAAGAACACAACAACCAGAGCTACAATCACTAATCCTGTAGCATTTTCCATTATACAAATAAATTAGACCCCTAGTGGGCTGCCCATCTGTTTTGATCTCTGTAACTATTATCCATAAAAATCTTCTAGAGATTTTGAGAACTGTATGATTGTTAATATCATGCCAGCTCTACTGCTCTTATTATGGTCAGCATGACCACCTTGACTTTGACAGTTGGGTGCTGCTACTTGTCCTCTTCCATCTTAGCATCGCTGTTGAAATCAAGAGCCCTTTCAACCAGAGTATTCTCTTTACCCAAGCATAAGGAGAAGAGCCACCAAAGTGCTTTGTAAGAAGCTGGGCCCTGCCCACACCCATACAAGTTTAAGTCCCCAGTATAGAAAATGTTTTCTGGGCATTTCTTCTACCTTCTAGAGGAAGGAGGCAGTTAGGGAATAGGTGAGAAATTCACATGTGACAACCTACCCCAATATTCGTATCTCTATAAACTTTTGGATTTCTTCCCCTATATTATTATAAGAAATTCTCGCATCTGTGGTTCATTTAGAATAGGCTGCTGTTGAACACAGCTCAAGAGGGCAAATAATTTAAACAACTTGCAACTGTTTGAGCCAGCACATTAAATCCAGAATCTCTAATAAGCGTATCCCTATTAATAAATTTTATCTGAACTATAGTTATGTTCTTGCTTCCTTGGTCTAGTGCTCTCAGAATATACTTCCATACATATTCTTCATATTTTGCCAACAAAACTAAGCATTCTTTCAATTCCTTTGATGAGTATGTCTTATGTTCCTGGATCTGGCTTTGTAATTGATCCCCTGGGGCATAGGGATCTGAGTCTGCATATACTCTGTGATCTTGAGGGATGGTGGGAGTGGGGTATGAGGAGAATTGACTTGCCTTGTAAAACCAATACTCTCAGGTGAGAGTCTTGAGGATGCCTCAGACTAGACAGGAACAGCATCATCAGACAGAAAGTTTCATTTTGGCTACAAGTAATAAAAAACCTGTACGTAACTGGCCTAATGAATCATAATGTTTATTATATAACATAGTAAGAACTCTAGAGGAAAGGTGAGCTTAGCAATGGTACATGCAGGCTCTAGTCCTGCTTCTCTTTGGTTCTCTTGTTCTGTCTTCTGTGCATTAGCTTTATTCTCCAGTGGGAGTCCCTCATGGTTGTTAAGGTGGCCACCAGAGTGTGATACTTCCTTGTTTATGTTCAATAGGAGAGAGACCATCCATCCCAAAGCCATGGAATACACATCCTTCCATTCAGAGTGATTTGCCATCTCTGCATCAATAACAGTCACCATGAAAACAGCATGTACAGAATAGCTTTCAAGACCAGATTCCTGAACCGATCACTAGCAAGGGAGAAGAAATTAATGTGATGGCTCAATCTAATAAGATGTACACCCGTATTAGGTTGAATAAAATTAGGGTTTTCATTAAGAAGGAGGAAGGGGAAAGGTCCACATGGTGCAACATCTATTGAGGGTAAAAAATGTTCTCTCTCACCCTATAGGTGGAGAAGAATAACTGTGATATAGCATTTTAGGGCTAATGCTCAACCTTGGAAATAAATGCATTAATTTTTTTCTTTATATTTACTCTCCATAGACAGCTCTGCTTTGGCATAATAGGGCTTTCACGTTCTAGTGAAAATTCTATTCATTTTTTATCATTTGCTATTTATGCCTAATTGGATAGATGGTACCAAATTACTACTTGTTTACCTCAATAAAAACAAAATTTAATGCAATTTCAATTACGAAGTAGTTGAAATGAAATAAGTGGTCAAAAAAAGTAACACGTACATTTCTTTAAGTATATGAGGACACTTCAAAAAGTTTGCGTAAAAATAGAATTAAAAAATCATATGAACCTCTCCATGAACTTTTAAAGACCCCTTGTACCTTTTGATATACCTACACTTCCTAAAACAAGTTAACATTTTCCAAGTGTAGGTGGATTAAAAATGGTCACAAAGTTGTTTACGACTCCTTTCATCAAGAGGTAGAGTCTAGGGGGCAGCCTGTGGCTCACTGGGAGAGTGTGGTGCTGACAACACCAAGTCAAGGGTTAAGGTCCCCTTACTGGTCATCTTTAAAAAAAAAAAAAAAAAAAAAAAGAGGTAGATTCTATTTTCTCACCCCTTAAATTTGAGCTGGCCTTGTAATTTGCTTTCACCAACAGAAGGCTGCAAAAGTGACAATTTGTGACTTCTGAACAAGGCCTCAAGAGGCTTTAGCAGCTTCAGCTCTTGCCTTCTTCAGAATCCTGATACTGTGTGAAGTCGCCTGAGCTAGCCTGCTGGAGGGTCTGTGTAGAGGAGAACTGAGGTGCCTGGTCATTGACGCCAGCTAACTGCCAACTGCCTGCAATTGCAAGTAAGCCCAGTCACCACCACCTGCAGCAGAGATGAGTTGTCCCCAACAAGCCCTGCACAGATTGCTGACCCAAGAATTGTGAGCAAAGAAATGATTATTTTAAGCCACTAAATTCTGAGGTCATTTTTATGCAGTAATAGGTAACTGATACACCAAGGCTTTCACAATTTTTATTGTGTCTTCATGTTCTATCCTTTTACTGTCATTTCAGTAGGTTTTAGGGTAGGAGCAGACTAAAAAGTGTGTTGTTATTCAACCACACTTATTTAGAAATCAAACATCACAGATAAAAGTTTTTAAAAGAGGAATAGCTTAAAAACTCAGACCTATTTTATGATTAGAACAGAAATAACATGTAGATCTAGATGGTAGTAAATAAGTAACCTCATGCATCCCTGTACAATGTGATGTGACACCCCAGAGCAGGAACTAGGAAAATGCTATTCCACTCCTGTTTACTGCAAATACCTAGTGAGCCCCTACTACCTGCTATTGTATTATGCCTTATGGTAGGCACTTTTGCCTGAGGGTTTGGTGAGGAAATGAATGTAAAGATGAGGAGGTAAAGGTTCCATTAATAAACAGAATAAAACGCTTAAACAATTAAATACAATTTAAAATATATATTTAATTTTAGCTTTATCTCATTGTTCTTGATAATGTATATCATATTCTAATGACCCATGCATCATTAGATAATACATATATGTAACTTATTAATAAAAATGTACATATGTTGAGCAAAGGGTCAAATTTTTTTATGTGCATATGTGAATGATCAAAAAAATGTGGAGGATGAGCTAGGAAGTGTGGTTTCCCTTTTAAGAGATAAATATGGAAGATAACTGTACCTGTCATATAATATAAATACACACATGCTTACAAGATATCATGTAACTGCCATGACAAAGGCACTGGGAAAGCATCAAGGCATGTGTGCCTTGAAAATGAAAAGCGTCTATCTGTGGTAAATATTTATTGACCTACTCTGTGCTGTGACAGTGTAATAAGCTGTTGAGAGATATCAAAGAATTAGAAGTTTTCTTGCCTAATCTGAGTACATCCAATTCTCGTGAGGTTTGCCTTTGTGGTCAGGACTGATGTAGTTGTCTAAAACTCTAGAAGTTATTTTAGGGTTATTCTAAGGGTTCATACCTACTATAAAATGTTATAAAAATATCTCTGGCGCTACACTGCCTCCTGGCTCATTTTCTGAGTGGTCTAATCAGACATGAGTGGTTTGGGGTTTCTTCTTAGCACCTTACCTCAGGCCCACCCTGGTTGACCTCAACATGAAAGAGTCTAGTTCTAATCTGAGATTCACTACACTGGGGCATTTTATCCCACCTTTTGCCTGGCAGCTTCCACTGAAGATATTTTCTTACCTCCTGGCTATTTTTACCTTTCTTTCATTTACTTTTTTCCCCAATTATTTTTATTCATAGTCTTCTGGTTTTTAAATAGCTACCGTATCCATGTTCATACTTTTTCCTTACTTTTTTACTTTGCATCCTCCTTGTAGCCCTCTCTTACCACCACATCTGCTTTTCTCCCTTTCATTTTTTCCCCGTTCATTTATTCCCTGCTGTCCTATTTTCCTTTGTTCAATTCAGAACATCAGCCGGAAGCTTCCCTGTTGCTAAGTAACCACATCACCAACACACTCTTTTCCACTCTCAACTAACTTCTTCCTCTGCTTTAATAAACGCATGGGGCCAAATGGTCTGTAAAAGAGAATAAAGGGTGCTGCTGTCTTTTCTTCATACTGCGGGGATGCACTCTCTCCCGTACCCTGCCTCCTCTGATTAGATTCTGGCTTCTTGTTTTATTGATAATTTGCCCCAGGCTGTGAGATAACACTAAAATAAGCACAAAACATCCCTTGGAGCTTACACAATTTATAGAAGAGAGGAAGACATATAATTCCTGCCGAAGGAACAATGAAAGAGAAAATGTTTAAAGTTTAGCTACAAGGCATGGCGTGGACTCATTAAGGGCTTTGCCCTCGACCCCTGAATCAAACCCAGCTCTCCCTAGTAAGAGGTTTCCATTCGGGGTCAAGTTAGTTAGCAAGTCCCTCTTTCAGACCTTTATCTTGTTGAGTTGTGAGGAAGCTGCTAATGGTATGTTGAGTGTGGTTTGCAAAAAGTCAAGGATAAAAACAACACAAGAAATCATTAATAGTTTTCCAAATCTCAGTCCTTTTTCAGATGTCAATCTGACATGGCACTTGTGCCAAAGGCATAATTGGACGTGTGTTAGTCCTTCTCACAACATGTTCTTAAGGGATTCCAAGTCTTCTGGCACATTTTAATAATTTAGTGGGAATGGTAATTCCATATATCCAAACACTAGGACAAAGTAACAGAGATACCAGGAAATTTGAAGAAATCTCCTTTTCACCCTTGCAATGCCATAAATAATTTCCCTCCCTGGTGTGAATTCCTTCTGTGTCTTTGCACATTGATGCAATGCCTGGGAGGCCTTCCCTGCTAAGCCCGCCCTCACATTGCTGCTCTCAGCTTTTTGCCCACAGTTAGCACTTATGTTAATTGGGTAGCTTTGGGAGCTGCTTTGTTAGCAGGATTGCAGCCTTTCACGTAGGTGTGTGTCCCATCCAGCTCCTTGGGTACTGCTCTCTGTTAGGGAAGGACTCAGATCCTGCATGTGATGAACATTCAATAAACTGCCTTAAACTTAATCATAGAATGCAGACTCTGACAAGGGGATTATTTTCAGTTTCATTTTCGAGAGAGAACAGTTTTCTTCACATGAAGGTCCAAGTTCATTAGCAATCAAAGTACCAGAAATGAAGCTTATATTTTCTATCACTATCCTGAAACACAGACTAAGCATTTCAGTAGAGTAAAATTTCATGAGCTTTATTTGTCAGGACCCACTGACATTCTGAAAGAGGAATCCCTATGAGAATAAAACCCACTCTAAGGTATTCTGAGAATGTCTGATCAGAACTGGAATTGGCAAGCTACTGCAAATTTTCTTCTGGAATTGAGCCCTTTTGAAATGTTAGGTCTTCTGAAAGGTTCAGAAAGTTTTAATATAATTTCAGTTTTTATCTTAGAGTAATCTAAACTAGTGAAACATATATTTCAACTTCCTGGAATTTTTACTTTATGTGCTGCTTATTTTAAACAACTGAGGATTATACAAAATTTTCACTATCCTTCAGCATTCACTTCTCTTTTAACTTTCTTTTCTCCAACTTGAGGTATCAGTCAGCACCACCATGTAGTGTTAATTTTTTTTCTTCACATTTCGATACATTTAATTCCTTTTTTCCCCTTTTATACTCCTCATCAGTGTGGTCTACAATCTCATAGTCTCTCCTGTCGTTGAAAGCTGTGGCGCCCTTCCAAGAAAACAGATTTATGTTTCTCCTAAAACATCTACACGGTAATATGTCCAGTGCCCTGAAAGCCTCTCATTTTTCTTTACCTCTCAAAGCTAGAAATCCCTCTATCTATTGTGCCGCCTGCACCTCAGCCATGCTCTCAAACTCATTATCTAGGATTGCTTCACCTCTGAAACCTACAGGTGAGAATTTTTCCCACCAATCATAGTCCCCTCCTCTTCCAGCTCTCTTTTAGCTCCTCTTCACACATCTCATCAGGACTTTATGGGTCCAGTCCTTGTATCCCTTCCCTATCAGTCTCCTCCTCTCTTCACTCCTTCCTTATCCAGCTGAGCTTCCATGATCCATCACTTTAACCACTATCTCTAGTACTTCAACTCCCTTGCCCCTCATTGGCCTGGCAAATCCCTACCCTTGAATGAGTTCATCTTCATGTTTTCCATGTCTGCATCCATGCCATTGAGGCCCCCTGGAGACAGAAAACAATGCAGCCATGGGTGTCATTCCACCTCCATGTCACCATACACTGGTTCATCCAGGCTGCCCAGCAACCCTCCTGTGTTTCTCTGTCATATTCCTCCTTATATACATTTTATAAAGCATCATTCACTCATTTATTTACTCACTCATTCATTCCCCAAATATTTATTGAATGCCCACTCTAGAGCTTGCTAGGTCCTGGGAGATAGCTGTGAGCAGAACAGACAAGGTCTGAGACCTCAGAGAGCTGAAGGGCTAGCCTGGAAGGCAGAAACTAAAACTATTCCACTGAAGTAAATTAATTGGAGTCTGATATTTGAGAAGAACGGTGAATGGATGAAATATTTACTATGGTAATATAATGCAAGAGAAGATGGCTAGGGTTTATGTATATAAATCCATAGAAAATATAAACATTAGAAAGGTGTGTCTTCCTTTAAAGGAATAAAGTTTATTCCCTATGAAGCAAATCACTTGGATCTAAACTTGTTTTAAATTCAGCTATTTTCTATAAGCTGATAAGAAAGCTAAATGATAGAGAACATTGATGATCTAGGGAACGAAACAACGAACTTACTTGCTGACTCATCAGGTTGAGGCAAAGACCTCAAGTAAAATCAAATTTTTATCACCAATTATATCGAGCATTAGGAAACACAACAGAAAGGATCTGTAAAGATAGATAATGACTCTGTTATAAACTTTCACTACAAACACAGCATTTTCCTACCTGAAATGTAAAACTGTCTATGGCTATCAATACCAGGATTTGTGAAACATGTTTTAAATAATATAAAAAGTCATAACATATGGCTAACAAAGAATTGATATATAATAAACTGTGCCTCTTGTTAGTCACCAGAACTAATTGAACCCAAAGGGAGCTAACTCATTTGGTTTTATTTTTTTTCTTTCTTTCCCACTTGTGTTATTTCCCACATTATAAAAATTCAGTGCATCTTTTAGAATTTGATCTAGCTTTAACAATTGTGTCTGCTTGTTGCAGCGAGTCAAATGATAGCTTCTGATAAGTTCAAAGGTGAAAACAAAGAGAAAGTCAATTTCACAATGTACCTATATACATACATAATTTTGACTAGCACTATGCAATACATTTTCTACAACCTGCTTTTTTTCATTTAACAATGTGCTGAAATTCTTTTACATAGTCCATATAGGTTTACTTCATTCTTTTCAACTCCTCATTCTATTCTACAATAAGAACCATGTTCCATAATTTATTAAACAACTTTCTTTTTATTAAATTTCACTTTTTGTTATTACAGTGCTCTAATGGGATACTTATGCGTTTATTTTCACTGATATATTTAAGTACTTGTATTTCTGTAGAATATATATCTGGAATTGGAATTTTCAGGCAAAGGGGCTTTATACTTTTTATTTTCACTTATATGTATTGAAATAAATGCAAACTTTAATGTTTAAAAATAGGCAAAGTATATACAAAGGTAATTCACGGAACCAACAAACACATATAAAGATATTCAAACTCATCAGTAGCCAGAAAAATAAAAATTAAACAATGGGATATCACTTTATAGCTATTAAACTGGCAAAAATTTAAAAGACCAATAAAACCTTTTACTGGTGGAAATGTGGTAGAGTTGCTTTCGCCTTTTTTGGAAAGCAATCTGGGTACATCTATTAAAATTAAAAATACATATAGACTTAGACCAATAAACCTACTAACTCTTAGAATCTCATCCCATAAAAATAGAATGTTAAGAGGTCAGAATATATATAAAAAAGTGGTTTTTGGCAACATTTAGTTCTTTCTGCAAATATTTACTATGGTCAGAAATGAACAAGGCATTGGCCCTGCCCTTAGTTTACTCACAGCCTATGGGGGAGACAGATCACTAGTGCACAAGAGTTCATGTGAGAAGTGCCAGGGAGGCAATGCAGGCTTGGGTTGAGGGCTACAAAGACTTCACTGAAAAGCAAACTTGCATGCTTCCAGGGCCCTGAATTAAGTTTGTGGTTCAAGACAGCTGAATAGAGTGAAGAGACCCAGACATGGGGAAAACATAACTCATAACCCTATCATGGATCAAAATTGTATTCATAAAAGTCATAGGCACTCTAATTTTTCTAATGGCAGTGGAGACAGAATATAAGATGCAAAATGAAAAAAGGATTTACTTTTTGGGAATAGAATCAAAAGAGTCTATTATTAAATGGTAGCCAAAATGCTGTTTTGCTCCTGTTCCTGGTACAGAGTACATTCTTGAAAGGTATTTGTTGAATCAATAAAGACACAGCAAGAGCATATAAAAAGGTCTAGCTCAGATAAACTTGGATTCGGTCAATAATTTCACCTAATCAAGACTTTTCCTTGAATAGACTTTTCCTTCCTTCCTTCCTTCCTTTCTTCCTTTCGTCATTCCTTCCTTCTCCCTCCCTCCCACTTTTCCTTCCATTCCTTTCCCCCACCATTTTTCAGGAGAAGGAAAGACAAAAAGACTCCAGTCAAATTGGGATTCTAAATCCTGTTAGCCTCACTTTAACCCCGTTATTTTACCATTTAATGATGAGGCAAAACCATCAGCTCTTAAATCATGAACTTTAAGGGCCAAAACCAGTGCTAAGCAATTTTAAAAGTATGAACATTCTATAGGAAAAGAATGTCTAACATTAAAAACAAACAAAACAGACAGTTCAGTAGGAACTGGTATGTACAACAGCCCCAATTCTGTAAGTAAAAGATCTCACAAAAGCATTGCCAGACCGTGGCAAAACAAGAGCTGCACGTACAGAAGAAGGTACATTTTCTCCCTGCTGTTGTCATTTAAGGAAAAAACATTAGTGTGGGTTGTCTTCTGGAAAGGCTGGAACCTCCATAGAACAATGAAGACATTCCCAGGGTCTGAGTGCTTCCTGGCAATGCTCTTGCATCAACACACAGCAACACACAGCAACCTCCAGTTGCCCATCTCCTCACCCACTGCTGCTTGTCCAGAGAAAACACCCCTGCTACTCCCATCTGCTTCGTGAAGTTTATCAAACAGGAGTTGAATCTATATGCCAAATAGGGGAGTGACACATGCTGGCACTTCCTGGCTCATGCTGTTCACCACGTGGGTTCCTGGAGCACTGCCCCTTGGCTTCTGAGAGCTCCTCACCCCTCCCCCATTTCCTCTCACAAAGACAACATGTAACACCCATTAACAAGTATGTGTGTGTGAGCTCCCAACAGGCCAAGTACCCTTTATATCTAATGATCTGTTTTATGAATAATAGGAAAGAGTTTCCAGCTTGTTTTCTGCATTCTTGGGAGTACAGAGAGTTCACAGGAATAACAGAATAACAGCCACTTCTAAAACAAAGAAAAACCCACTCTAAATGCTGCTCTGCAAGGCCGGTCTGCCATCTGTTTATTTCCTCATGGCAGGGCTGTTTATCAGGACTCCAGGAACGGCAGGACATGCAAATCCAGACCCCTACTTTTCCTCTGTTCCAGAGGGTATTTCTTTGAACTTTCCCATCTGCCTCTAAGTAAGACATAGAAAATATTATTTATAAAATAAGACTAGCAAATGACTCACAGTGAATAAAAATAAATCAGGGTGCAGTTTGTCATCATCTTTAAGAGAGAAAAAAGTAAAATGCTCCACAATTGGAGAAACAACTCACTTTTCAAACCTCCTCAAGGAGCGTCTTCGAATGGTAGGCAGGAAATGGGTATGTGGGGGTTAAGTTAAGCTCAAGAAAATTCAAGTGGCAAGAGCGAGATCAGCCCCATCATGCATATTCATAAGGGCAACCTGAGCCCCCGTGGAAAACCACATTGTGACTGTGTTTCCTGCACACACTCTGTAACCCACACTGCCAGGAAACTGTAACACTGAGGAGACCTGGGTCCTTGAGTTCTAACATGGTTCAGAAGAATGATGATTGTTCACTAACAACTTAACCCACACATTGACTGAATTTTCTCCACAGGCCTTATGACAGCTCAAGAAAGACTCATCTGTCAGGATACAGTTTGAGAGCCATTACTGTGCAAGTGTGAATTTCGGGGTTTTCGATCTTAAGAAGCAAAGAGGAAGGTGGTTGTGTATTCGCAGTTAAGACTTTGGTATGTATTATTAATAATACTCTAATGGAGAAATAGGTTGGTATAGCATATGTGGGAAGATAATTGCACTCGATACTCTGCTTCTCTTCTCACAGACTTTCTACAACAAAATATCCAGGGTTAGTTTCAGCTGCCAGAAGACATGAACCAAGGGCTTTGTTTCAGTGGGATTTGGAGTGGGATCGGTGGTATGGTGATGAGCATAGCTGCCTTTCATTGGAATTTGGGGAGGCATGAACTGGGTTTTTCATTCATTCATTCAACAAATATTTATTGGGTGACAGTATGTGCCATGTACTGTTCTAGGCACTTGGAAAACCACAATGAATAAAACGGACAAAAGTCCCTCCATCGTGAAGCATATGACCAGCTGAGTGCTTCATATTGCTCTTCCAGAAAGAAAGAACAACTTATATTTACCTGTCACTGAAGCAGCTAAACCTCTTTGTTAAATTTCTTTCAAATGTCCTTCATGACTGTGAATGAAGAAGTTGTTATGAGTGCCCATATGTGCAGTGTGAAAGAGAGGGGTGGCAGGAAGAGAGAGAGAGAGAAAGCAACATCGAAATAGAATGAACTGAAAGGGAGATTATTCAAAAAGTGATCGAAAAATTTACCTTTTGATCTGGTAAAGACACAAAAGATACTATTACTGGAAAACGCAAAAGAATATTAGTACAGATGGAGAAACCTATTGGTTCTGTTAGGAAGTTGCAAAATAATATCAAAATGTCAACTCTCCCTGATTTAATCTATAAATTTGATATAAGGCAAAACATTTCACAAATATGTTTTGAACTAGATAAGCTGCTTCTAAAGCATGAAGAAAAATCTGAGGGAAAAAATGTAATGAGGGAGGAACCAGCCCTACCAGATACTGAAATATAAAGCCTCAATAACTAAAAGTGGTACTAACCCATAAATAGTCAAAACAATGGAACTGAATCAAATGCACAGATGGGAATTTAACATCTGGTCAGTATGGCACATCTCCCATAGGTCTGTTGACCTCACCAGCATTGTCAGCCATGCAGCACAGTCCTTCATTAGGAGGTATGCTACTAAGCAGGAATCCTTGGCAAGGAACAGCTCAGGAGTAAGAAAGACCACAAGGCTTAGGTGGCAATCCTGCTCTACCACGTGGAGCTTGGTGACTTTGAACATATAACTTAGCTGTACTGAGCTTTAGTTTTGTTGTCTATAATGTGAAGATAATAAAATCTGTCTCAAAGAACTATTGTGAGGACAAAATAAGTTGACATATATATATATATATATATGAATCTACCTAACAAATAGCAAGTACTTAAAAAATAAACATATCCTAGTTGAATAGCTTAATAGGCATCTTAACTGTGGGTTGACTGTTTAACAGAGGACAGAAATTCCTTTTTAAAAACTTCAAATCTTTCTTTAGCATGCCACATGTAAATAAGATTTAGAAAAAAGAAAGAATTATTTTAAAACTCAGCTTTTGAGTCAATGGTTTCCTTACAGAGAAAACTCTTTACAAATGAGATCGAGTTGTTGAGTGGGTAGATGGGTCCAGCAAGAGAAGTTTTGGTTACATAGCACAGGATGCTCCACCTTCTGTCTTGCTCCAAGTTTGCCAGCTGCTCAATCAGTTCATTTCCTTTAGGTCATCATTTGATCCTTTCATGGATACTGATCATTGAAAAGGTGAGATGTAACTAGGTCACTGTGTGGACTCCTAGGTGGACATCCATCAGAGGTTTTGGTTACGTTGCCTAGAACAAAATGGCTCAGGCAACACAGCTGTGAATCCTTGTGAAATTGCCTAATTTCCCATTTTGAGTCAGGATGCCCATACCCCAAAGTATAATTTAGGTTTTGGGCATGAGTTAGATTTCACAATGACATCATCTGACTTCAATATTTGAGAGGAAAAAGGGGGAACATTTTAAAGATGACTCTGGACTGAGCATGGGACCAGTGGAAATCTGCCCTGTGGGTAGGGACCACCAGAGGCCTGGGTCTGGTGTCAAAATGGACACTTGGCTCTTCAACAAAAGAAGCTGAACAATTTATGGAGAGGGAAGAAATTTGAACAAAATTGCAGGTCAATTTTTAATTTCCACCTTTGATTGGATTGTATAATTCAGTACCTAAGGGATCAAAGTATGTTGAAGAGAGTTGTTTTCTATTAAACATGAAAAACACATACACTCTTGGAAAACCTCATCAGTCTTGGAAATGGATGAAGTGGCAACATTTGGTGGAAAGTGGCAGGCAGAATAGTCTGTGGATGCCTCAGAGGTGGAAGGAAGTCAAAGGAAGGAAGAATAAAGGGTTTGATGGCTGCAGTGAGGCATACAAAATAATGAGATGATAATAAGCTGATAGAATATTTGCTGAATAACTCTGATTTAAATCTGGCAGGCAAGTGATGAAAAGAATGCTCACTGCTGGCCAGGATGGTTTGATTAAGGATGGAGCTGGAAGCAGGAGGCCAAAAACCTATTCCTGTCGTCTAGATACTATGCTTAGGTCCAGTCTGGCCTATGGAGTGGGAATTGAGAGAGTGCATGGCTTCGAGAAGCCCTGTAGAGCAAGGAATCGTGGAATTGGTGATTTTGTGGACAAAATGATAGCAGGGAAAGGTTTGGCAAGGTTAGGAACATAGGAAGACGGTAGGAGAATGGATCCATTGACAACATCAGCGACTTTCAGATCTGGTAAGTCTTTGTAAGGAGGATAAAGACAGAAAAGAAACCTGAGCTTTAGGTGGCCATTAGACAACATGTGATATAAACTCCAGCAGAAATGAAATCAAAACTTTAAATATAATAAACTCAGAATTCTTATCATAGAATATTATGCTGGGCTTTTTTTTCATCATGAGTCTAATAAGTTTTCCCATTCATAATAGGCACAAAGTATATTTTTGAAGGACATTCCTATCACTTACCTACACATTCTGTAAGGAAAATGTAAGTTTGAGACATCAATAAAAGGATCTTTCCTCCCACCCCTCCTTCATACAGAAAATAGCAGAGGAGCACCTTTTCGACAATCTTGCTAACAAGGGGAAACATTTCACACAGCAGCATCAGCTCCACCATCTGTCTTGCTCCAAAGCTCACCAGCTGCTCAATTAATGAACTTCCTTTAGGTCATCATTTTGGTCCTTTCTTGGATACTGGTCATTGAAAAGGTGAGACGTTACTAGGTCACTGTGTGGACTCCTAGATGGACATCCATGAGAGATGAGTCCAAACAGCTGGTTGTGATGTAAATATAGGGTGCATATAATCAGTGCATATGACACAATGTCGCATAAGAAAATTGACAGAATTATTTTATCATTTACACTTTGTTTTTTACATATATATTGATTGTTCATCCAACTTATCAGGTTTGGCTTTGAATCATGCTCAGTTTCCCCCTCCATCTAGGACATTTCCTCAAAGAATTTTGAGAATTTTCAAAAGGATGTATTACATTTTCAAATACTTTTAGAAGCAGAACTTTTATTTTCCTAATGACAATCCCAACTTATTAAACGGTTGATAGTCATAAATGTCTTTCTCATCCCATTTAAATTATCAGGGATTGATGAAAAATAATGTCACCCTTTGTGAACCTCTGAAGTATCTGTGGAAGTGAAGGCAAATCCAAAAGACATCTCTGTATCCTTTGAGCACCAACAGAAGGGTATAGCTGCTCAGTAAGATTGCATATAAAAGCCAACATTATATGTGGTCTGATGCGTTTTTAAAAGCATTAGCTACGTCAAAGCACGGGCTTTAGAGTTAGACTTGGGTCTGAATCCTACTGTGTTAGACAGTCTTTAGGGTTAGACTTGGGTCTGAATCCTACTGTGTAAACTTCAGCAGGTTACTTTGCCTCTTTGAGACTCAATGTAAACATCTGTGAAATGGATATAATAGTGCTCATCTTAAAATGATTTCATGAGGGGAAAATGAAGTAATATGTGTAAAGAACTAGCACAGTGCATAACATGGTGAGTGCTCAAAATGGTAGGTAATATTAATTATAATATTAGTAATAATAATAATAATTGCCTTTTTTTATCATATATAATCACCACAGTGGGTAAGAAGGCACTGCAGAGTTAATAAGTTCATACCTGGCTAGTTTGACCTGAAATGGAATTTCTGACTATCCTAATATAAATAGCATAAGCAAGTAAGACACTAAGGAATCAAAATGCCACCTGGGTATAAGGCTTTTCAGTGAGACTTTGAGCAGAGTACCTGTGATTTTAGTTAGAATACCTTGACAGCTAAACCAAGCTATCTTCCTTCTGTCAAGATCCTGGAATCTTCAACAGAATATTCTTATTTTAATAACCTCTAAGGAAACAGATTCCATGACTTCCCTTCATAACCTATTTCAGTGTTTAGTAACTGTTCCTGCTGGTAAACTTCAGAGCTAATCTGAATCTTTTGTGCTCTAGTTCAAGGCCAGTTATCTCCCATTTAATTCAGATTTTACTGATACCTATATTGGTATTGAACCAAGTTACAGTTTGAAATATAGACAAATGAATTAGCATGAAGCTTTCAGTGAGAGCACATGCTCTTCCTAATTAACTGTGACAAGTTAACATGTAGGAGAGAGTGACATTGTTAATGTAATCAGGGACTCATTAGCTATGTTTGCTTAAAGGCACAGTCCAAGTTCATCCTTGACAATTGTCACACACTGACTTATGTGACATGAATCAGAAATGAGCAGCATTTAAAAAGCCAGTAAAAGGAAAGGAACATTCCATGTTCATGGATTAGAAGAATTAAAGTTGTGAAAATGTCCATACTACCCAAAGCAAACTACAGATTCAATGCAATCCCCATCAAAATACCAATGACATTCTTCACAAATATAGAAAAAAAATTCCTAAAATTCATGTGGAACAACAAAAAACCCTGAATAGCCAAAACAATCCTGAGCAAATAAATAAATAAATAAAGCCAGAGGCATTACACTATCTGACTTTTAATTATACTACAAAGCTATAGTAACCAAAACAGCATGGTACTGGCATAAAAACAGACACATGGACCAGTAGAATGGAATAGGGAACCCAGAAATCAACTCACATACTTACAGCCAACTGATCTTCAGCAAATGCACCAGGAACATACATAGGAGAAAGGACAGCCTCTTCAGCAAATGGTGTGGGGAAAACTGGATATCCATGTGTACAAGAATGAAACTAGACCCTTACCTCTCATTATATACCAAAATAAACTCAAAATGCATTACAAACTTAAATATAAGACCCAAAACTATAAAATTCCTAAAAGAAAACATAGGGGAATCACTTCAGGAGGTAGGACTGGGCAAAGGCCTTATAAATAAGACCTCAGAAGCACAGGCAACAAAAGAAAAAATAAACAAATGGGATTATATCAAACTAAAAACTTCTGGACAGCAAAGGTAACAATCAACAGAGTGAAAAATACAGAATGGGAGAAAATATTTGCAAAACAAGGAGTTCAAGCAACTTAACAGTGAAAAACCAAATAATCCAATTAAAAAATGGGCAAAGGAGCTGAATAGACATTTCTCAAAGGAAGACATGCAAATGGCCAATAGGTACATGAAAAAATGCTCAACATCACTAATCACCAGAGAAATGCAAATCAAAATGATATGCAAATTCAAAATGCGAAATCAAAATGATATAAAAAATCATTGAGATATTGTCTCACTGTAGTTAAACTGGCTATTATCAAAACAACAAAGAATAACAAATGCTGGTGAAGATGTGGAGAAAGGAGAACTCTTCTGCACTGTTGGTGGGACTGTAAATTAGTACAGCCATTAGGGAAAACAATATGGAGGTTTCTCGAACAACTACAGCTAGAACGACCCAGCAATATACCCAAAGAAATGGAAATCATCATGTCGAAGGGATACCTGCATTCCTGTGTTTATCACAGCTTTATTTCCAATAGCCAACTATGGAATGTCCATCAAAGGTTGACAGGATAAGGAAAATGTGGTAATAGATACACAATGGAATACTTCTCAGCCATAAAAAAAAAGAAGAATGTAATTCTGCCATTCACAGCATCATGGATGAGCTTGGAGAGAATTATGTTAAGTGAATTAAGCCAGGTAGAGAAAGAGAAATACCGCATGTCCTCATTCATAAGTGGGAGCTAAGAGAGAGAGAGAGAGAGGAAGGAAGCAAGGAAGGAAGGAAGGAATACCACAATAACATGTTGTACTTTCAGAAGGAGAGAACAGATCATCTATGGTTATTAGAGATGGGAAAGGGGGAGGAGGAGGGGCTAAGAGAGAAATTGGGTATGGACACAAAGAATAATTACGATTTGTCATGATGAACATGCTAATAATATAATTTGATCATCACATATTGTACACAAATACCGATAGTCAACTCTGTACCCCACAAATGTGTATAATCAATTATGTTTTAATTAAGAAATAAATTCATGGAAAAAATAAATAAGAGAAATTCCAGGTTAGAAAACAAAAAAGCAAGCAAAATGAAAGGAACTATCATCTGAGCGATTTTCTGCAGTTTTCTGCTCCTTGGACCAAGCTGCATTCCAGAGATTTGGTTTCTAGGACACTGGCTCATTCTCTTCAGAAGGTACCACTTCCTGGACCATGTACTGGAATGTCTGAGCCTTCTGCATAGTGTCCAGGACTAATCAAAGAACAACACAAAACAATTCCCCTGAAGCTAACACCAAGGCGCAGGTGACTTTCCTGTCTTTAACATTATGTATCAGAGAAGTACCAGTCCTAAAACCACTACTCTGCTCAGTGGATTAGAAAAGACTGCTAAAAAGGGACTCAAGTTGCATGACAGCATGTGCCCAGACACCTTCATGGTAGAGGCAGCCTAGCTGCCAAAAACCCTGGAGCCTCTACCTTTAGACTAGGTCAGAGTCTTGAAGTATGTTTTTTAAACATGGTGCCTTGGGTACTTCCCCCTCTCCCCAAAAAAAGTGGTTAAAAAATAATGTTCAGAATACATGAGATACAGAGGTGGATTGATGATGAGCTAGGGAGGTATAAGATTTATTTGTATGGGTCCCATCCAAAGTCCTGTACCTAATTTATGTTAGTGATTTTGCACACTTTGGACCACAGTTCCCTGGACTGCTCTGAGACCCACTTTCCTATTCTGTATAACAAGATTAATAATACCTGTACACACCTAGTGTTTCTTTTCTTAAAAGGGCTACGAGAAAGAGATTTAGGACCTACCAAAAAGAGATTCAGGACCCACCAAAATCTGAACCCCACGCCTGATTCAATGCCTATTTGTTTATTAAACTCACTAAGTCTTGAAGTAAAGACTTCAGCTTAATTTTATTTATCTAATGTTCCCTCCTAAGTAGAAGCAAGAGGACACCCTCTCTTGCTTAGTGAGCAGCCTGTCACTAGGGAGGGAGGCAACATGTAAGAGAAGCCATCGCAGTCCTCATGTCACCAGCTCTGCCAGAGGTCTATATACCCCTCCTCCCAGCCCCCACCTCTCGAGATGTCCTCTTCTTAAGGACATTTCACCCAGCAAGTGAGCAGAACTCCGAGTCCCCATTTTAGTGCCCCAGATGTCCTTTGGAAGTTGATGTCTTTTCCAGATCTTTCACATCAGCTCCATTGTCACTCTCAATTAGAATCTGCTGGGCATTGCCTGGGCTCTCAAGCGGGACTGGGTGCTTTAGGACACAAAAAGAAATGGAAAAGGAATCCAGGAAGAACAGCAGTGACTGGTAAACGGACATTGCATCTACACCAGGGGAACATAAAATGGCTGTGAATGTAACACTTACCCAGGTGTTCATAAATTTTTGTATAAGAGTGAATTGACAATAGTATTTTTCTGTTTTTTGTTTTGTTTTGTTTTGTTTTTTAAGCACTCAATTTTGAGGACAAGAAAGGAGATCCTAAGCTCCATTTTAACTTCGGGAAGAGAGGACTGCCTCCACCTCTCCACCTGTTCTGGAGCACTGATAGGAGCAGAAAGACTTGTTTGGGGGCTTCCCAGCCTCCCACCAAATGAAACCTACCCACCCCACCTCCAAAGAGCAACTTGTCCAAACCTCAGGGGTGGGACTTGGTGGGAGGTGGAGGCATGGAGGACTGAGGCATAAATGGCTAGTAAAATTTCCCCTTTGTGCTTGGCATGGGTCAGTCTCCTCGTAAAGTTTGCTTTTAAACAGCGGAAGTCCGCGTTGTGGTAGAAAGAGAGCTCTCTGTGGAGGTCAGAGAGCGTGTGGAGTCACAGCCCTGCCGCTTACTGATCCTGTACAATTTCCTGGACTCCTCTGAGACCCGGTTTCCTCCTGTATGTTACAGGATCTATGATGCAGAGTCAGCATTTAATAGTGCTCAATTGCTGTTGCACCTGAGTTCCTGATGCGCTGATAGTCTGGGTCAAGGACACCGAGTGCTCAGCAAGCACTAAACACAAGCTGTCCTGGGGGCTGTGCATCGTCATTCCAGGTCCCACTCAGCACTCAGGCCAGGTCCTGTCAGTTTCACTTCCTCCCACTCTGATTTCACAGAGCAGCTGGAGGTCACAACGCCTAGACGCCAGCGAGCTCCCAGTGTCGGGCGGTGGTGCACGTCATCTGGCCACAACGCCTGCAGTGGTGTGGGTTGGGGGCTGCTGGAGGTTTGGTTCAGCAGATGCAAGAAAAAGGAACGCCGAGTGCAGGGTTTTTTCAGTTTGGGGTTTGGGTTTTTTCCCTTTGTTCTTTCAGTCAGAAACTTGTTTGAGTCTGGGTTTGTTTTCCTGGATGACTTCTAGTCTGAGCCTACTGTTTTTGTTCTTGTCTAACCGGACTAATATTCCCAATTTCATTTCATTTTCTCTTTTTCCCTTTGAACGCCCATCTCTCCCTCTTCTGTTTTAATCTCCTTTTTCCACATTCCCACCCTTTTTTCCTTTGCAGTCCCCTAAAATCCTTTTGAAAGCTTCTGTACCAATCAGCAAATTCCCTTTCTCAGCGTTGATCAGGGGCGGCTCCTCTGCAGGTGAAACCTCTCCACGCAAATGTCTGCGACTGCCCTGCAGGCCCTGCAACTCAGACTGTTCCACCGTGAAAACACGTCTGACACCACAAGCCTGTGCTCACATGTGTAGGTAGAACTATGACAATATTTAGCCCTAGAACATTGATCTCCTTGATATTTTCTATTTCATACTATTTTTCTTTTCTTTATTTTCATCCTTCCTTCTTTCCTTTCTCTCTCTCTCTTTCTCTCTCTCTCTATGCTCCTCATCCACTAAACTAATCTCAGGACTCATTACTGTCATTAATAGATTGAGACTTGTACTTTGAAAACCATTAACTTAGAAGCACTGTCCACGTGCCCTGGGGAAGAGACCCTTCCCTTGATTTTCTAAAACACACATTATCTGTACATAATGAGAATCTGCTCCCTACTCCTCCAAACAGATGAAATGTAAGTACTCCTGGGGTGAACTGAGAGACAAGGACAGAGGATAACACGTCTCTAAAGTATGTTGTGGAGCCATCTTGGGGTTCAGAAAAGGGGATGATTGATCTGATGCTCTGAGCTTCCCTGGTTCTCTCACCACGATGCCCCAGTGTTTTCTGTCTACCCCTCCGACTCCAAAACTTACCAAAAAAAAAAGTTTTGAGGAAGGATCTTGCGGTAGGCAGAATAATGGCACCCAAAGATGTCCATGTCCCAGTCACCAAAACCTGTTAATATGTTTGAGATGTTAATGGCAAGGGGAAATTAAGGTTGCAGATGGAATTAAGGTTGTTAATTGGCTGATCCTGTAATGGGGAGAATATCCAGGGTTATCTAGTTGGTACCAACGAAATCACAAGGGTTCTTGTCAGGGGAAGAGGAAGGCAGGAGAGTAATGTGAGGTAGGACTCCACTGGCCATTGTTGGCTTTGAAGATGGAAGGGATCACTAGCCAGGAAGGCGGGCAGCCTCTTGGAGGTGGAAAAGGCAAGAAAACAGATTCTCCCCTAGAGCCTCCAGAAAGGAAAACAAGCATGCTGGCACCTCCATCTTAGCCCAGTGAGAACCATGCCACATTTCTGACCTCCAAAAGTGTAAGATAATAAATGTGTGCTGTTTTAAGCCACTAAGTGTGTGGTGATATGTTACAGCAGCAACAGGAAACTAACACGGATGTGTTCTTGGTCAATTACAACACACATGAATTAGAGCATTTCTGAGTCCAGGGGTATTTTTTTTTTTTTTTTTTGTCTTTTTTTGTAACCAGTAACGGGATCGCAACCCTCGGAGTCGCGCCTGCACTGCGCTCAACCAGTGAGCAGACCGGTCTCTATATGGGATCCGAACCCTCGGCAGGAGCGCCGCCGCACTCTACTGAGTGCGCCACCAAAATACCTGATTTCTTCTTCCAATGTTCCTGGAACCTATTCCTGTTGCTTGTTTCACCAGCCACTCCAAGGCTGCTGGTCCCACTGTAGTTAACTGAATTATGCCTGGCCATACCCCAAGATATGTCAACAATTGATAGATCAACACTTTAGGAGCCAGAAAATCTTATTAGAGTTAAATGTTAATTAGGACAGGAACTCTTGGAATGTAAGAGCAAGCAGAGCCATCAAGGTTCGGACAGTAGCGAATGTGTAAGCACCACATTAGGAAGCTGCTCTCTGAGCAAAATACAAAATGAGATGCCTCAAGCTGAAGAGAAAATAAATGGCTGCTGATTTTACAAAACCTGCAGTTTTAAAATTTTTGTTGTTGTTCTGTTTGTTTTTGTATATTTAACAAATTATTTTTAATTGCAATAAAGTACACATAACATAAAATTTACCATCTTAACCATTTTTAAATGTACACAGTTCAGTGGCATTAAGTACATACATTTTTATTTTTGTACAACCATCACCACCATCCATTTCCAGAACTCTTTTCATCTTGAAAAACGGAAACTCTGTACGCATTATATGATATATTCCCCTTTTCTCTCCTCCCCCCATCCCCTAACATCCACTATTCTACTTTCTGTCACTATGACGTTGACTACTCTAGGTGCCTCAAATAAGTGGAATCATACACTATTTGTCCTTTTGTGACTGGTTTATTTTACTTAAAGCCCTTAAGGTTCATCCATGTTGTTGTATGGGTCAGAATTTCCTTCCTTTGTAAGGCTGAATAATATTCCATCATATTTATATGCCATATTTTGTTTATCCATTCTCTGTTGATTGACACTTGGGTCGTTTCCACATTTTTTTTTTTTAAAGATGACTGGTAAGTGGATCCTAACCCCTGACTTGGTGCTGTCAGTACCATGCTCTCCCAAGTGAGCCGTGGGCTGGCCCTTATTTTTTTCCCCCCACATTTTGGATATTGTGAATAATGCTTCTATGAACATGGATATTCAAATATCTGAGTCCTCGCTTTCAGTTCCTATGGGCATATACCTAGAAGTGGGATTCCTGGATCATATGGTAATTTAATGTTTAGCTTTTTAAAGAACTGCCATACCATTTTACATAACAGTGGCACCATTTTACATTCCCACCAACAGTGTGCAAAAGTTCCAATTCCTCCATATTTTCTTCAACACATCTTACTGCCTGTCATTTTTTTCTGATAGTAGCCATCCTAATAGGTGAGAAGTGGTATCATCCATAAGTTTTCATCCTCTAGAGATGTTTACAAGTGAACATCTTGTCATTCCCCCCCACCCATGAATATTGTTCAAGTTAAATGATATCACCCTTTTGTCCTCACTAATTTGTAGCCTGATGGTGATTTTTAACAAAGTTTTCCATCTCTCTACATCTAGAGTTTAGTGAGGTCCTCACCAGCAGCTATTAGGTAAAAAATAAACTAAAGGTTTCAATGAAAGTATTTGATTTTATTTATCTTCATGTTTGTTTTTATTTTGTCTTCCTTAGACTCCCCCAAAATTTATTTGCTAAAGTGATTCTGTAAGGATGCAAAAAACTAAAAAATTTTAAGGTTCCTGAGAGTATCTAAGGAATAATTATGTCCTTAAAAACATGAGGGAGACTTCATAATTATTCACAATAATTATTACTCAAATGGTCCCACTAGGAAAAACATTTCAAGAAATAAAGAAATGTTAAGAAGAAAATTACCAGTGAACCATATCTATGAGGGATCTTCAAAAAGTTCATGGAAAATTTGCATTACGTAAAAACTATGCATGGATTGCAAAAATTTTTTGCACCAAAATAAACTCGTACTAACTTCTTATAACATGTCTAAACAGGATCTAGTCTGAGGCTCTGAGAAGGATGATATATCAGTTTGAAAAAAGCCTCTATCAGAGCAACATTTAATTCTAGAATTAAAGCAAGAACAAACATCCAATTTTTGGTGAAGCTTGGGTGGAAGAATGGTGAAATTGTTGATACTTTATGAAAAGTTTATGGGTAATACCCCAAAGAAATCAGCCAAAAGTAATGCCCCAAAGAAATCAGCAGTTTATAAATAGATAACTCTTTTTAATAAGGGATGAGATGATTTTGAAGATGAAGCAGGCAGCGGCAGACCATCTACATCAGTTTATGAGGAAAAAGTTAATCTTGTTCATGCCCTAATTGAAGAGGACCAATGATTAACAGCAGAAGCAATAGCCAACACCACAGATATCTCAATTGGTTCAGCTTACACAATTTTGATTGAAAATTTACAGTTGAGCAGATGTTCCACTCAATGGGTGCCAAAACTGTTGCATCTAGATCAGCCAGACAAGAGAAGATCTTTCAGTGGAAATTTTAAACAAGTGGGATCAAAATCTTGAAGTATTTCTTTTTTTTTTTTTTTTGTCCTTTTTTGAGACCAACCGCACCGCGCTCAGCCAGTGAGCACTGTGAGCACACCAGTCATCCCTATATAGGATCCGAACCCGCGGCGGGAGCGCCGCTGCGCTCCCAGTGCCACACTCTCCCAAGCGCGCCACGGGCTCGGCCCAAGTTCTTGAAGTATTTCTGCAAAGAATTGTAACAGGAGATGAAACATGGCTTGACCAGTACAATCCTGAAGACAAAGTATAATCAAAGCCATGGCTACCAAGAGGTGGAAGGGGTCCAGTCAAAGCAAAAGTGCACTGGTCGAGAGCAAAGGTCATGGCAACAGTTTTTTGGGATGCTCAAGGTATTTTGCTTGTTGACTTTTGGGAGGGCCAAAAGACTTGAACATCTGCTTACTTGGAGAGTGTTTGAAGAAAATTAGCTGGAGCTTTAACAGAAAAACACCTGGGAAAGCTTCATCAGAAAGTCCTTCTCCACCATGACATACTCCTGCTCATTACTCTCATCAAACAAGGGAAATTGTTCAGGAGTTTCAATGGGAAATCATTAGGCATCCATCTTACTGTCCTGATTTGGCTCCTTCTGACCTCTTTTTGTTACCTAATCTTAAAAAATCTTTAAAGGGCACTCATTTTCTTCAGCTAATAATGTACAAAAGACTGCATTGACATGGTTAAATTCCCAGGACCCTAAATTCTTTAGGGATGAACTAAATGGCTGTATCACTGCTTACAAAAGTGTCTTGAACTTGATGGAGATTATGTTGAGAAATAAAGTTTATATATTTTATTATTTATCTTATAATTCCATTTTTTCATGAACTTTTTGAAGTCCCCCCCATAAACATTGTATTGTGTGCATAACATGATCAAGTAAGAATATAGTGATTAAAAATATTTTATGTAATTGATTTCAATTATTAATTTAAAGTGTTCATATTAATTCCCTTTAATCCAAACAATATAATTTTTTAACCATGTGATTGTGGTTTTAAAACATGTTCCTTAAGTATAGGGAAGTTAAATAAATCATATTCATGAAGTGATTTTGCCATTTATTTATTCCTAATGCTTTTTCGGTTTCTAGTGAAATGAACTCTAGTCCCTATACTTAGAAGGCACTTCCTTGTATAATTTTCTAAATTCCACTCATCCTTCAAGGCCTAGCCCAAGTCTCCCCCCACTAGAAGATAATATTCAAGCAAACAGGGATTTTTCTCAGGTTTGTTTAAGGCTGTATGACCATTCCTCAGTAAAGTATCTAGCACTAGGAGGGATGTGTACATTGAATAAAAAGAATGAATTAACGAATGAACAAATGAATGAATATCTTAGATCTTATTGCTCATTTTCTCCTCCAAACTCCCACAGCATATGGACTCACTGTCTATATAACTTATTTAACTCTTTTTTTTTTACTTCATTAAAATACGGAGTTTGTTTCACATGTATATTTTTGTTTCCCCACCATCTCCATGTCTGACCACCACTACTACTATGTCCTATCATAACATTCCACACATAGTTAAAACCAAGCAAGGGTGGAGTTCCATCTCAAAAACTAAACAGGCATTTTGGACAACACATTCTTGGCAACGGAACCTGGACAACATTTATCAAACACTGTAGGGAAAGTTCTCACTCTGCATTATAAAAAGGACAGCATATATCAACTGTTACAGAAATGAACTAAGATGAAGATTTGTAACAAACCGTTCAAACTGCTTTCTTCAAGAGATTTCCTCCATTACCAGAGATCTTAAACAGGCTCCTGGTCAATCATCCAGAAGCAATTCACGTAATTAACGAACTCGGCTTCCACTTTGGGAAGAGCACCACCTTTTTCTATACTTGCTTAAAGTTTTGCTTTCATGTCTTCTACAGAGCTAGGTCTTTTCAGTGTTTTAGGATTTTTTTTTTTTTTTTTTTCCTGCTTTTTGAAGGATTCTTGACCTACTGATCTTGGTGTTGAAGATTTTGAGTCTTTTCCATTCTGGTTTGGTTTTTGTGCATTTTTGGCTGTAATATCTCATGCAGATTTCTTCACCAGAGTTTTTCCTTCAGTTTCCTCATCATCAAAGTCATCATCATCATCATAATCATTTTCATCAGCAGTAAGTTTTACTTTTTTCTGTGGAATCCTGCTACCACTTCCAGGGTCAGATCACTTTCCAGATATATTAAGAGTTTCACATCTTCCTCCTCTTCATCTTCCGATTATGCATCTTTGTCCACAGCTACTAAGTGCTATCCACTAATATGCACAGGCCCTGAGCCATACGTCAACCACAGGTGGTGTTATCTCAAAGCCACCAAGGAAAACAGCTGGCTGTACAGACATTTTCAAAATGGCCAGTGTTACTTTCACTGGACTGCCCTCATAATTCATTGCCTTTGCACTAGCACCTAAACTGACCGTTCTTGAAGGTAACTGCTGCTCATTTTCATCATTATTCATCTTAAAGTGATAATCTTTGTCAGCCTTTAGTTCACGACCAAAAAGATAGTTTTGGGGCCTCAGGGGGCTCACGTCCATGTCCACCAAACATTCCCTGGAGTGGTGGCATGCACTTAGGTGGGAGAGAAGGCGACAAAGAGAAGTGACTGCTGCTCCGGAGAACAGCTGCACAGGACATAGTCACACCAGGCCTATTTGACTCTTGACATGTACATTTTGTGGTAGGCATTTGTGTTGTCCACCAAATATTTATAGTTCTCCTCCCAGCATATGGTAGAATCACACTTTCCCACCCCCTTGAAATTAGCTATGGATATAAAATTGCCTTAGAGGGCCGGCCCAGTGGCGCACTGGATAGTGCGCCGCTTAGGAGGCGCGGCAGCACTGCCGCCCGAGGGTTCGGATCCCACATACAGACCGGCTCCCGCTCACTGGCTGAGCGAGGCGTGGGAGCAACACCGAGGTTTGCAATCCCATTGCCGGTCCCTGGTCCGGTACGGGGGCAACACTGAGGGTTGCAATCCGTTGCCGGACACGGAAAAAAAAAAAAAAAAAAAAAAAAAAAAAAAAAAAAA
>NW_007726207.1:902381-935051 GCF_000696425.1 Galeopterus variegatus | reverse complement strand
GCGGCAGCGCTGCCGCCCGAGGGTTCGGATCCCACATACAGACCGGCTCCCGCTCACTGGCTGAGCGAGGCGTGGGAGCAACACCGAGGATTGCAATCCCGTTGCCGGTCCCTGGTCCGGTACGGGGGCAACACTGAGGGTTGCGATCCGTTGCCGGACACGGAACAAAAAGACAAAAGACAAAAAAAAAAAATAAAAAATAAAAAAAAAATAAAAATAAAAAAAAAATAAAATTGCCTTAGATATTGACATACGAGCAGAAGTGACAAGTGTAACATCTAGGAGGAAGCTTTAAGAACCACTGGGTGATTGATCACCTTCCTTTTCTCCTGCCTCAATGATAGTAGAAGCAAGTGTCAGTAGAGAGCCCCCATTAGCTTAGGTGCCTGAGTGACTACAATGACTAAAACCCTCCATGCCAAACTGTGATGGCCATGTGGTAGGAGTGAGGAATAACATTTGTTGTTATAATCCTCCAAATTGTGGGGTTATTTATTTCTGCAGCATAACCTAGCTGTTCCTGACAAGTACACACTTTGTACCTGTATTTATCTGTTAATTTGTATCTTCTCTCTCCAACTGGATCCTGAGCCCTTTGAATGAAGTAACTATATTTTATAGTCCTTTGATTTCCCTTTATCCAGTCCAGTGCCTTTAACACTGAAGACATTTATAATGTTCACTGATGGTGGATGGTTTTGATAATAATGATAAAGAAGTAAATTACAATGACATGAAGTCATTATCACGTGCACTTAGATTTTGAAACAACCACTTTGGCCTCGGAATTCTTGATATTTTTTAAAATTAGAAACAGAAACAGACTCAAGTTTGTCATGGTTTTTGAATTCATAAAATATGTACATATTGATAATACTTCCTATGCACTTTCAAAAACCTATTTGAACAAAAACTTACAGGTAAATAATGCTGAGATTCTAGACATCTTAATTTGCATGTTAAATTTGATGATCAGATATAAATCATTATCTGAGATTGTGATTAAGAAGACACCTCTTGCTTAAACATGCTTTTAATCTGTCACCCCTGGTTTAAAACATATTTCCTTCTTTATCTTGCTTTACAATGCTTAGCATAGTGCTGGATATTTTGCAATCTCTGGGGTGACTTCAAGGGTCTTCCTCTTCTAGTTTCAATGACTGCCCACTTAGGAAACATCCTTTCAGCAAATGAAAAACCAAAGCCATCCCTGAAGCTTGGCTTTGGGTGACCACAGATGACTTGAAACTGCCATGGATGATTTTCCCCCAGGAAATGAAGGAGGGCTTCCTACATCAAGTCATTTGTATCTGTTGGACAGGGATTCTGGTAACATTTGCCATATTTTCCTGTAAGAACAACTGGGCCCAAATCTAACTGATAATTGGACCTTGATAAGTATGACAGTTCTATTGGCGTTACTTCCTCAAGATTACTTAATCCTGGCAATTAAAGGACACATAAGACTCTACCATTTAGGAGTGAAGGAGAAACAAGGTCAGTCCTTCTGTTTGCTCTTCCCCAGCATGAACTCATCATTTCCGCCTCCCCTCTGGTTCACTTCACAGTCACTGATACTTCCTCCCCTCTGCTCTTTCTCCCCACTGCTCTATTTTCACTCTTTCTCACTGTCCCAGACTTGGGATTTCTCCTCTCTCTTGACCTTGATCAACCTCTCATCCTTTCTCCAGTTACAAAACATATCACCAACATCGATTCCACATTCCTGTTCTCATTTTCTCTTTCCCTCAGTGCTTTTAAGAGAGAAGATAATTGAAGTATGTCACTAGAGATCATGATCTTCAGCAGACACTGAAAGGACCAATTGGCATAGTAATGCTCAGAATAAAGACAGGAAGACGTGGTGAAGATCAGAGAAGAGATGGGAGGCTCAGTTTGTTCTGTAGACTGATCGGTGGAGGCTGAGATAAAAATTAATTACAGTAATGCCAAGAGAGGGTCATATAAAACTCAAGATCAAAGAAAATATAAGTCCCACTTCCTACCCAACTTCCAGATCTCTGCACATGATTTTATAATTCCCATATCAATCCCTTTTCCTTTTATACATACCACCTTTAATTCTCTTTCTCTCATTTACAATACATTAGCATATCTGAGCATGTCTGCTTTAGAAGTATACTTCAGAATAATACACTTCTCACAACTCACCGTTTCCATCCAAGTCCAAGCAACCATAATATTGTGCCTGGACTATTGTGATAACCTCCAGACTAGTCTCTTTGCTTCCCCACCCTTGTCTCCTTGTTCTATTCTCAACAAAACAGCCAAGTCTTTTAAAAACAGAAGTCACATAACGTCACTTCTTTGCTCAAACAGTGCATTCCCAGCTCACAGGAGTAAAATCCCAAGCCCTATGTAGGTTCCAAGCCTTCCGTTCTCTGTCCTCTGATGCTCCTCTGATCTCATCTCCTACTATTCCACTCCAGCTTCACTGACCTCCTTGCTGTTCCTGGAACGTTCCATGTAAGCTCCTATGTTAAGCTCCTACGTAACACAGGTGCATTCCCTCTGCTTAGAAAAGTGCTTCCCTGGATATCCACACAGCTTCTTCTCTGAATTAGTTAAGCTACAGTAACAAAATACCATGGTTTAATTTAAGAATAGAATTTTATTTCTTTCTCATGTAAAAGTGCAGAGATGGCAGGTCAGTTCTGCCATCCCTGGTGTGTCATCTCCAGAGTTGTTCCAGTTGTCCCCCTTTCCCAGTCAGCAGGAAAAAGACTAGTGTCTACAAGGACATGACCTACGAGCTGCACACATCACTCTGCTCACATCCAACTGGCTCAAACTTAGTCTGTGGCACATGTAACCACAAGGAAGGCTGGGAAAGATGGTCAATAGCTGCCATCCACTGGCTTAGTAAAAACTCCAAAGGTTGTAAAGCAATAAAGGGTAAAGGACACTGGAGACTAGTAAGCAGTCTCTGTCATACCCTTTGCTTTGATTCAGGACTCTGCTCAAATGTATCCTTATCAAAAAAACCTTCCATTTTCATCCTTCTGAAAATATCCTCTCAGTGCTGTAACTCTCCGTACTTTCACTCTATGTTTTATTCCTTATTAGCAAGTATCACCACTTGATAAATTATCGTTTTATTTGTTTATTCCCTGTCTCCCCTCATGAGAATGTAGACACTAAACACCCTGAGAGCATGGATTTTGCTTCATTCACACCTGTTTCCCCAGTACTTAGAGCAATGCTTGGCACACAGTAGGTATTTAGAAGTATTAGTTGAGTGAATGAATAAATATATGTCAAATCACATTTGGGTTTCAGCAAGTATGTAGTGGAGTATGACAGAGGTGGGATTTTAATTAATTCTTGAAAGCTGGAGGAACACTGATTTAAGCTTTCTGTCTTTTTTTTTTTTTTTTGTCTTTTTTCGTGACCGGTAATGGGATTGCAACCCTCGGTGTCGCGCCCGCACCGCACTCAACCAGTGAGCGGACTGGTCTCTATATGGGATCCGAACCCTCGGCGGGAGCGCCGCCATGCTCCCAAGCGCCACACTCTACCGAGTGCGCCACCAGGCCAGCCCTACGCTTTCTGTCTTTGTAACACATTTCCTTTTATTGGAAATGGAAGGGAGGAGTGTCTTGTCACTCTGTCACCTTAAGCTGAAGGCTGATGGAGACCATGAGGAGTGGGAGGGGCCTGGACCAGGGCTCTCCAGATGTCAAATCGGTGTCCCACGCAAGGTGATATTTGAGATTCTGAAGCATATAACCAACCATTTCAGTGCTTTGTCTGAGCCCTGGAGGAAGCCTAACCAAGCATGGGGGTTAAGCCTCTGCAAAGGAAATGCCAACCATCCTGGAGTGGGAATGAGTTGCCCTTGGATGCAGGAGGGAAGGGACCTCTCTTCCTGAGAGTGGACTCCAAGGTAGGAAGATGCCTGGGCACAGTCTTTGGTGGGGGGTGATACAGCCCCTCCGTGCGGAAGCCTGATGGGAGTTTCCTTTAACATCCCTTGTTCTGAGACTGGGTCTGGGCATGTGAGCCTTGGGAGCATCTTCCAGCAGCAGTGTCTGTTGCCCTTTGTGCTGCATGTCTGTTTATCCCCACCACAGCCTGGTCTTTGCTGGGCTGTGAGGACTAAATGGAGTAATGAGAGTCCCTGCTCAGAGCAACAGGTGCAGGGTTCCAGAGCAGCCTGGGGAAGCCAGATGCAGGTTGAATGGAGGATTCGCAAACCTCCAGAAAGTCAGCGTTCTACAGATAGCAGCCCTTCTTCCAAAGTGCTCAGAAATCACTTGAGAGGTGAATCCAATAAGAAAATGGGCTTCCTGCAGACCATGAAATGGGCCTTCATTGTAATTTGAAGGCTAAAGGGAGAACGTTCTTGCTTTCAAGCCTTAAGCTGATGAAGTTGGTGATCTTCAATCACATGTAACTGGGAATATCGAGAAAAGAGTCATCTCTTGTTTACGACATCCCAAACTTTTCTAATTATCCTAAGCAGTGTCATGGCTGTCCCAAATTTTTCTTAGAAAAAATTATTTTAAAAGTTAGTGTTATAGTGTACGTACTAGGAGAAAGGATAGCAAGCTGGAGTGTACAACTCATCCCATCAAAACTGAACGAGCCTCCCTCAGATACCGCTTTCATCATTTCTCTTTTCTGCACTGAAACAGCCAATGGCTCCCTATTCCCTCTGCTACTGAGCTTGGTTCTTCCTTTGCAAAGGAATCCTTCCTAACCACTTTTTCCCATCATGAGCTGTCCACCCCAAGGGCTTGCCAGACGCCCTGTCTATGACCCACATTGTCCTTCTGGGCCCTGCTTATGCTCATTTGTTTACATCAGAGAACTGTGTGCTGAGCAGTTTATCCCTTGATTCAGTCACTGCCTTGAATTATGTGCTAAATGTTTGACATCTATTTGTTTTGATTCTTCAACTAGATGACAACCCCCTCCAGGGGAGAGGCAGTGTCTCTTATTCCTTTTATGTTTCTTACTGCACCCACCTCCATTCCAGGCACTTTACAGGGCTCAATTAACACATTTTTCAGTAAACACTTGAAGAAAAGACTCTGAATCACTGATCTATAGCTAATTCTTAGGACAAAGTATCCCTCTTCCCCAATCACATGAAGAATTAGTATTAGTTTCCTAATGCTGCTGTAACAAATTGCCACAAACTTGGTGGTTTAAAACAACAAAGATTTATTCTCTCACAGTTCTAGGAGGCAACAATCCGAAATCAATTTCACTAAGGGCTGAAATAAATGTATACAGGGCCGCACTTCCTCTGGAGGCTCTAGGGGAGAATCCATTCCTTGTTTCTTCCAGCTTCTAGTAGCTGTTGGCATTCCTTGGCTTGGGGATGCATCATTTAAATCTCCACCTCTGGTCACATTGTCTTCTCTTCTGCATGCCAAATCTCCTTCTACCTCTCCCTTATAAAGACACTTGTGATTACGTTTAGAGCCTTCCTGGATAATTCAGGATAATTCCCTCATCCCACAATCCTTAACTTAATCACATCTGCAAGGACCTCCTTTCCATATAAGGTAACTTCTACAGGTTCCAGGGATTAGGACCTTATATCATTGGGGGCCATTAGTCAGTCTACTTCAAGTTATAATTTAAATAACATTCTTAAAATGTGTCTAAATAAACATAATGCCAATGGAAAAAGACAATGTTGAACTAGAAGTAAAGAAATGCAGTTCCCAATGTGCACGCACGCACACACACACACGTATGCCCATGCACACACAAGTTTGTGTATCAGCAAAAGCATTTCCTGTTGCATCTTCTATTTTTCTATGGACCAAGGCATTATTTATAAAAAAAACAAAACAGAATTAAAATACATATCTCAGGGCATTCAATTAAGAGTACCAAAATGACAAAAAGAACGGTTGGGCTCTATGAGAGAGAGGTTTGTTTATAACTAAAGTACTATGGAAAAAAGACAAAAAGGAAAAAAAAAAAGAGTACTATGTAACTTCACTCAATAAAAAGAGCTTTTAAGGTTTTCAAATAATCAAAGAATTATTTGAACAAGTAGCCTGAGAAATAAGACATAATTGAATTTGCAAATGTTTCTATCAAATTATGATCTCACTGCACTGCTTCCTTCTAAATCACATGAGGAATTAAGAAATAATGTGAGATATAATTATACCCAAATTTGTATAAAAATTTATAGTTTACAAAGCTCTGGGCATACCTAATCTCATTTGATTCTGACCACACTATGGTGAAACAGGCAGGGTGAGTTCTATTACTTACTCCCAGCTTTCAGATGAACAAATAGAATCAGAGAGGGTTAATGACTTGATCAAAAAAAATTAATAGTGGTCAGACCATAACAATGATGCAGGATTTCTACTTCTCAAATTTCAGGTACACTAATATTAAGTTCAAGATAAGAATAATAGTAACGAATTTAATTGTTAATTTAGAAATTTATAAATTGACATTGGAAAGAAAGAGAGGGTTCTTGGCTGATAAACTGTTTGTCCTGCTGGAGCCCTGGCAACTACTTACTCTACCAATCTGGTTCTTCCATATTTGTCTAGGTCTATAAACTGGCCCCAAACTTAATCCAAATCTGGGGATATTCCCAACATACAAAAATCCTGGCAGCAGTACCAACAATCTGGTTTTTATTTTGGTTCTGCAGCTTAGTCTAATAAGTGTATCTTGAAACCTAACTGTCAGTCAGTCAAACAGTATTATTGATCCCCAAATATGTGTAAGGTATTGTGTCAGGTACTGTGAGGAATCTCTTTCATCCATCCAACCACCAATCTGTCCATTCATCCATCTATCCAACCATCTATTTCCTTATTCATTTAGCAGTATCTGATCATCTATTATGGCCAGGCACGGGTCAAAGATGAACATGAATCATGGTTGTGACTATTAAGATGTTCACAGTCCATTGCAGGGAAAAAACATATTAAGAGATCAGTAAAATAAGATATGATAAACCCCGCGCTGGAGTTATATGCAAAGCACTCCGGGGATCAGGAAAGCATTCCTGGATGTACATCTGAAGTGCACCTTTTAAGAACAAGTAAAGTTAGCAGGCAGAGGAAGAGTAAAGGGGCTTGGAGGGACATATGAACAAAGGTTTGGAGCCAAGATACAGCATGGTGTGCATTAGCCATGCCTCTGCATCATCAGGATCAAGATATTAAAAACCTTGAATCCCGTCTTTCATCTGACTTCCACTACAGTCTCCCAAGGGAGTGCCCCAGTCACAGGATATATTCTGGGCAAGTCCACTCTGCTAGTAGCAGGGCCTACTACAGTAGTGTTTTAAGCTGAAGAGCTATACAAGACTATGCATTTGAGTTTGCAGCCCTGCTTTAAGTGGAGGGAAGGGATGGGAGGATCTGCTTTCTCATATTCCACCAGCCCCAGGGTGTGTGGGTAACTCAAGAGCATCAACAACAATCCAACAGAAGAATCAAAGGCCAAGGGGAGGGTCCAGAAAGATCCTTCAGGAAAAAGCAAAAATTTTTAATGTCCAACATTTTCACCCTCCAATCCAGCACCCCAGTTGTTTGTCCTGGACCCTTCTCAGCGTTCCTTTCCCCTTCCTGGTTGGATGAGGCTGTAGATGGGGGAGACCATGACCCCTGGTGGTTGGATCGTGACACTAACTGATCTGGGGGGGTCTGGGCTTGGGGGAACAGGACCACTATATACCTGACTGTATTTACGGAACCTAAACTGAAAAGCAGGGTGTAATGAGGCTAGAGAGGGGAGCAGGGGTGTGACCAGGGGGCATTCTATGCCATTTTAAGTAGTCTAGAGCGATGCTGCCCAAAAGAAATAGAATGTGAGCCACATATGTGTTTATAAGTTTGTAATATCCACATTTAAAAAAAAAACAGCAAAAAGAAACAGGTAAAATTAGTTTTAATAATATATTTTATTATACCCCTTATATCCCAAATTTTACCCTTTCAACATGTAATCCACATTAAAAATAATTAATGATAGATTTTACAAACCTTTTTTCATACTTAATGTTCAAAATCCACCGAGCTTTTTGCACTTACAGGCTATCTTAACTCTGACTGGCCACATGTCAAGTGCTCAGTAGTCACAGGTTTCCCTATTACATGCATAGATCTAGAATTTTCCCTGAATGTACATGGAATCATGGAAGGGTTTTAAGCATGGTAGCAAGATCATATCTGTGTTCTAGACACATCACTATGGTAGACTTGGGGACAGTAGGCTGAAAGGAGAAAGGACTGGAGACAGGAAGATAAGGTAGGAGATGATGATACAAAAGTGTAGGGGAGGGATGCCCAGGGTCTGAATTAGGAGTTAGGAGGCTGATAGTAAGTATAAGAGGGGAGTGTTCATTAGGATCCAGATAGGAAAGCAGAAACTACCCTAGGCCTTTCAAAGATGGGGAAAAAATACGGTGAATTTATCATCTAGTGACGAAACTGTTGAAAAGCCACAGAGAGGGCCGGCCTGGTGGCGCACTGGAGAGTGCACCGCTTGGGAGCGCGGTGGCGCTCCCGTCGAGGGTTCGGATCCCATGTGGAGACCGGTTCCCGCTCACTGGCTGAGCGTGGTGCGGGCACAACACCGAGGGCTGCGATCCCGTTGCCGGTCCCTGGTACGGGCGTGACACCGAGGGTTAAAAGCCACAGAGAGGGCCGGCCTGGTGGCGCACTGGAGAGTGCACCGCTTGGGAGCGCGGTGGCGCTCCCGTCGAGGGTTCGGATCCCATGTGGAGACCGGTTCCCGCTCACTGGCTGAGCGTGGTGCAGGTGCAACACCGAGGGTTGCGATCCTGTTGCCGGTCCCCGGTACGGGTGTGACACCGAGGGTTGCGATCCCGTTACCGGTCAGTAAAAAAAAGACAAAAAGGAAAAAAAAAAAGGAAAGAAAAGCCACAGAGAGCAAAAGCAGGAAGGCATCACCATCACTAGGCTAGAAGGATGACGGGAAGAGGTAGCGTTACCAGAGCCAGAAGCTGGGGCCATCTGATGGGAACTAGAACTATGGGAGGCCAAGTGGCTCAAAAAGGGGAGAGCTGTAGTGGGGGAGATGACATCAGAGGCAGAGCAAGAGAGAAACACCCTGGCTTCTCCCCTCCTCCCACCTTCCAGCCTTCCACCAGTGCCTCCCATTGCCACCCCTACCTGGAAGTCAGTGGACAAGGGAAATGTACTCTCCTGTAATGCAGAGTGGAATAGAGAAAAAAAGGTGGGGAATGGACCTGAGGGCAAACAGGCAAACAACCAGGATAAGGGCACAAATGTTTAAAACTTTTACGACAAGTTTGTATAAGCTGAAGACTGAAGGTAAGGGAGAAAAAGAGCCACAGGTGACCATCTGGCTTCCCAGACAGCATTTCTAAGCCAGTGTGATCTTCCTGTCCATTCCTCCCCTACAATGAGTCCTTTCCCAAGAGGACCTGGAATTCCTTGTGTAAGCAGGTTTCAGAAGCAGACTCGCCCTACCAGCTGGCAGGATACAAGACGTGTTTAACTCCAAGCAGGGGCTCACATTAGAGACCCCCCTACACTAGCTTTGGGGACAAGTTGGATGGGAACACTCCAAATGAGAGATCAGGAGGAGGAGCAGATCTGGGAATGAGACTAAGGGTGTTAGAAATGTGGATCTAGAGGCACTTACAGGACACCAGGGAAAGACGACCAGCAGATATTTGAGTATTGGAGCTGAAATTAAGGGGAGAGGTCATGGCTGATGACATCATTTGGGAGTCCTCAGCATACAGGAGTAGCTAAAACATAAAGTTGATGAGATTACTCAGAGAGAGCCTGTAGAACGAAGAGACATGAACGAGGAAGAAACCCTGGGAGCAGAAAAACATAAGAATGCTGAGAGCAAAGGTGTCCATGAGGAAGGCCAAGAAGGATGGTCGGAGAGGAGAACCAGGAGGGTGCTAACGCACGAAGCCCAGGAGTGCACTTTTTAGTGAGTCTTGGAAATGAACTCATCTGTTCATTCATTCAACTAATACCTATTGAGCACCTACTCCATGGCAGGCTCCATTCCGGATACTGTGGACACAGCAGTGAACAAAACAAACAAAAATGCCGGCCCGGATATGATTGACACTCTGGTGTCACTGCAGCAAAGAGGTCCAGACAGATCAAGATTAATAGGGTCCACTGGACTGAAAATTAGAATGGCTTTGGTGAGCAATGAGAGTGGCTCCAGCCGTGACCAGCTCTGAAGGCAGACCGCTGTACGCCAAGCAAATGGGAGGTGAAGGAGTAGAGGTCGTGGGTCCAAACTGTTCTTTTGAGAAGTTATAGAAAAGGAAGGAGCAATGGGGCACTTTACAGAGGTAGCACCAGTTCAAGTGAATGTCTGTTTTTCTTTAGCTAAGGGAGGCTGGCACGTATTCTCGTGTGTAGTTATGTGCTACCTGCTAGTGGAAAGAAGAGGAGGAAGTTGAAGATCAGGAGACAGGACAGTTGATGCAGTAGGTCTGAAGCACACAGGAGGTGAGATCCTCAAAGAGTCTTGTAAATCAAGAACAGATTCATGGGTATGCATTTAGGAGCAAACTTTTCTTTTACTATTCTTTTATTCCAGTGACCACTAAAATAGCATCCAAATTCAAAACAAACCTCAGGGTAGGATGTGTGTTCCAGAGGGTGTTCTATCAGGGGAAAGAGAGAAGACTTTTTCCTCCTCTTTCACCCCCTTATGCACTGCCTACCTGGTCTTGCCTCCATAATGTCTTAGGAGCTAACACAGGGCCCCAAATGGCCTCCCCAGCCCATTCAGAGCCCTGCTTTCCACAATTCTCCACCTAATCGGCCTTATTCAGAAGCCCTGACATGCAAAATTTGCCAGGCAGCAGAAGTCCTGGATTCCAGGGACAGCTAGTCCCAGTAGGCACAGTTTGCAGCTGGGGGTGGGGGACCAGGCAGCCTCCGGCCACCATGGAGTATAGAAGGGGAGATATCTTTATGGGTTTCCCAACTCAGGCTGCTTACAGACAGACACAGGACATTCCCCAGACTCTAGGATTGATGTTCTTCTCTAAAGGAGAGCTCTCAAGTTAGTGTGGGCAGATTTACAGGGACCAGAGAGAAGGTGAAGGTTCATCTGCCAGCCCAGCTCTTCTGCCCACTCCACTTCATTGTCCTGCTACATCTTTCTAAATGAAGACAGGGCAGATTTTAAAGAACCAATGGGAGGTGAGTTTATCTGCCATGACTGCGCTGAAGGCCCTTCCCCAAGGCAGGCCCAGCAAGGAGGACTTTGGCTGCCTGTCTCGTCCCCTAGACCTTCCCCACCTTGGTCACAGAGCAGAGAAACTGTGCGGAGGGTACCTCCCTTCCTGGCTTCCCTGGGACCAGCACACCAGTGTGAGCTCCATGCAAGGTCAGTGTCACACAAGCTCACTGAGTTCTCCAGGACATGTTTACGCAACACTTTCCTTCCTGATACAGCCATAAAAACAAACCCCATCTTTCCATGATGTCAGCCTCTTCCCACATACCTGCGGTCACAAGCCAAGTCCTAAAACTATGATAGTCTGAAAGAATATCCAGAAATAACAACAACAATAACAAAATCTCTAAAGGACCAGTCAAAGAGAAAAGCTAGAGGTGTATATGAGTATAAGTATACATGTATGTGTGTGTATATGTATATATCTGGACATATATCAATATATACACAGATATATGCAGATATATCCATACACAGAAACATACCCTAAATAATAATTGTGCACCAGTAATAATTAATTTCATTCAGAAATTTTTCAGAAAATAATTTCATTCAAATGTTCACCTACATAAAACAGAATAGAAAATGGGAGTTTTAGTTTCAAAAAATTACTTTTAATGTGGCTTGTTTATGATTATAAAACAACCAGATGGAAAGTAGTCTGGGGAAAAATCTGTTTCATCACTGGAGCGAACGAACACAATTAGAATGCTAAAAACGTGAAGTCTCATGAAACTGAACAGAACAAGGACTTTTTTCTCGAATGGTGATTGGGTGAATTGCAGCCACCTAAACTCCAGTATTCTCTTGAGACTCTATATCCCTTACAGCATCTGCCACAGGCAAAAGAAAAAGAGCTAGCTAATTTGAAATCGATCGTTAATATTCATTTTTCATCTTGCTACAGCTGTAGAAACTGTGGTCAGTCCTCTTTGCCTTCCATGCCGTATGGGCTGTCTTTTGAAGAGAGCAAGATTGGCAAGCTTCCCTCACTCACACTCATTCATTCATTTTCCTCTTAAAAGAAAAAAAAAAAATCCCTAGAGTTCTCTTCAAGTGACTTTTGAGTAACCTGAGCTGAAACAATTAGAAATTCATTTATTATTAATGTGCCCTTTTTTCTTTTTTTTTTTTTGGCATATGAGTATTTTAAGTAAAAGAGCACTTTTTATTGATTATGCTGAAAGTACCAGGAGTATCTAAAGGGAAACCATAGAATAATTTGTGCCATCAATTTCAATGAAAAAGAAATCTAAACTTCATGCACACAGGAAAAACATTGAGCAAAAAGGTAGTCAATCTCTTAAAGTACAGTAGAAGATGGAGAGTAAATGTCCATGTTGCTGCTTATATTTTTCACTAACAGCATATGTATTGTAAACTACCCAGCCACGTTCCTGCTCTAGGAAAGGAAAGACAAGGTTACAGCATCTAAAAGTGAAGTATTGAGAACATTTTTTTTTTTTTTTTGTCTTTTTGTCTTTTTTCCGTGTCCGGCAACGGATCGCAACCCTCAGTGTTGCCCCCGTACCGGACCGGGGACCGGCAACGGGATCGCAAGCCTCGGTGTTGCTCCCGCGCCTCGCTCAGCCAGTGAGCGGGAGCCGGTCGGTATGTGGGATCCGAACCCTCGGACGGGAGCGCCACCGCGCTTCCCAAGTGGCACACCATCCAGTGCGCCACCGGGCCGGCCCATTGAGAACATTTTAAAGCTAAGAGGCAAACCACATTTGGCTACCCTGTTTTTTTCTCCTTTCGGCTACCAACATCCATGTATAATATATGAACATTTTTCTTTTCTTCTTTAACCAAATCATATTTTTGTTATCAAGTTCATTTTTAATAAATGTATTTTTACTTAACAACAGACAAATATCCATATTTACTAATATGGTCACATAACCATATTAATCATTTTGATTTTTTCACATTTTTCTCATTTGAATAGATTTCTACTAGTTATTAAAATATATTAATAATTTTTTCTGCTTTTTACACTTGATGTTAGCTCCCTGATATATTTATGTTGCTGTACCATATTCTTAACAATCTCTTAAAATGACTTCATAATACATCACCTAGTATAGAAGAGGTTACTTCAAAAGGTTGGTGGAAAAATGGAATTAAAAGATAATATGAATCTTTCCATAAACTTTTTTGAAGTACCCTTGTATATGTCTGTGTGTGTGTATATATACATTTCTATACATATAATTTATTTAACCATAACCATTTTGTTAAATATTTAGGTTGTTTCCAGGTTTTTTTCTACTATAGATGATGTTGTGACAAACACCATCAGTATACTTTTCCATAATTTAGGTTATTACCTTTGTGTAGATTCTTGGAATTAGAATTACAGGATTACATCAAATAAATCCTCATTACGACTGATACATTTTACTTCAGTCATTTTCCCTATTAGGCATTGATTCTTTTTTTTTTTCCCTTTTTGTCTTTTTTCGTGACCGGCAACGGATTGCAACCCTCAGTGTCACGCTCGCACCGGACCGGGACCGGCAACGGGATCGCAACCCTCGGTGTTGCGCCCGCACCTCGCTCAGCCAGTGAGTGGCTGGTCTGTATGTGGGATCTGAACCCTCGGGCGGGAGCGCCGCCGCGCTTCCCAAGCTGCGCACTGCAGCAGTGCGCCACCGGGCCGGCCCCCCCATTAGGCATTGATTCTAATTGAAATCATTTGTGGGACCATTACAGGCGCCTTCTAACTGGTTTCCCTTCTCTCCTCTTTCACCTTGTCGTATCAGCCCTCAACATATCATACTTAGGAAAATCTGTGAAAAACACAACTTTCATTAGGTTTTTCCTGACACTACCACCAGAATTTCTCTTTTAAAACACAAATTCATGCAACCAATTCTTATTAGTCGTGGATTCTGTATTTGTGAATTTGCCTACTCACTAAAATGTATTTGTAACTCCAGTACAAATACAGCACTTTCACGGTCATTCGTGGATATGAGTAGAGTGGTGGAAACTTGGAATTACCCAATGTGCACGTTGAACTAGGTGACACCCTGACTTCTTGTTTCATGCTTTCTTGCACTGCAAATGAATGTCCTTTTCGGGGTCTGTTTAATGTCATTTCTTAAACCTTTTTTTTTTTTTTTTTTGCTCCTTATTGGTGATTTCACTGTTTAAAATGGCCCCTACACATAGTGCTAATGTGCTGTTAGTGCTCCTAAGTGCAAGAAGGCCGTGCTTTGACTTAGAAGAAAATATGTGTAAGATAAGCTTCTCTCAGGCATAGATTGTGGTGCTGTTGGTCATGGGTTTAATGTTAATGAGTCAACAATGTATATTAAATAAGGTGTCTTTAAACAGAAACACACATACAACAAGGTTATGTACTGATGTATTGATGAAGATATAATCAGAGGCTCCCAGAAGCCTAGCCCTATATTTCCCTTAGGATAAATGATTCAGTATTTGCTACTTCAGTGTTCAAGGTGACTCTACAGAACATAACTACCCCAAATAACAAGAATCAACTATATTTGCATGCTTTTCAAAAAAACTTTTTAAAAATCCCCATTATTACAGAGCAAGTTTACATTCCTAAGTCTGTCATTCAAAGCCTACGCCTTTAGTCTAACTTTATCTTTGACTAATCGTCAGAGCAAACTTGTGTTGCTGAGAAAGATTCATCTACAATTGTGAAAGATAGCTGTTTAAAGTAAACGCTTTCAGTTCTGCCAACAGAAGACTATCTGGTGGAAAAACAAATTCTGCTTTAAGATGAAATTCTACAGCAGAAAGGCCCTTATTTCCCAGGCACCTAGAAAATGGCACTTGCCCTTTAACTTCTCCTGGCGGCAAGCTCTCAAGGTCCACTGTTCCTAGAAAACTGTTTTGTTGTTACCATGTTACTGACTTCATCCACAGTCCTACAGCCAAGTCGATGGTATTCGTTCCAACTGATGTGAGCTCCTGGCTTGGTTTATGCAGTGCACACTGATGTCAGTTCTGACATTCTCTTAAAGCATACTCAGTCCTGTAGCCAGAAACTGTTCCAGAAAGCCTAACCAAATAGTGATATCACAGAGAAGAGCCTTTGTGAGTAGGAACGAACATTTTTAGTCAGTTTGCAGAGGTTTGGGGCATTAAGAATTGACGATCATGGAGTTTGGACCTGTATTCAACTCAAGGTAGATTTCTTGCTATAATGTATGCTTTGATTGCTCTATACCACCAATAGATAGTCTATGTCTTTATAGCCTGCCCGTGTGACAGTGTTGGGGGAAATAAAAAAGGTGCAGCCCCCACATCCACTTTTCTGCGATGACGATACAGAGGTAGCATCAACAATGCAACAGGCAGGCCTACAAGGAGCGAGGTGGCAAGAGTAACAACCACAGGGTGGAACAGGATCAGGAGGCACGTACTTCCCCAGATGCTCCTTCCGGGGAGGCTAAGATTTGGGTGACACACTGTGAAGGGACATGTCACTCCAATATAGCCCCACTGCCCATGTGATTAATTTCAAATTCTTAAGCCTCAAAATCAAATCATACACTGGTGCCAGACCCCTAGACCACATCGTCTCCTTCTACCCACCCCAACCACTCTCTGCTGTCCAAGCACACCAATCCCTTTCCAGTCCAGGCTCAGGGCACTGTGGGCTGCTCTTCTGTTTTTCTGAGTGATTAGTTCCCTCTGTTCTATCATCTCCTCCGAGCAGCCCTCCCAGACTGCTCAGGCCAATACACTCACTCGCTCCTTCCTGTGTGCTGCCATCGCACCTTCTTACCCTGCACTCTAGAATGACTCACCTTGGATTGTGCCAATTCATTTTCATGTCTGCCCCTTGGCTGTGCTACGGAGCTCACTGGGATCAGGGACTGAGTCTTCTACCTGTGGCTTGGATGTCAGCCGGTGCCTGCCATGTGTAGGTGCACAGTGTGTCCTGATAATTACATGAATGGATACAGGGATGCATTTCTGAGATGTCACTTAATGTACTTTGGCTCTAAAAATTCCTGGTTCTTAGTTGTCCTGTGGCTCCTTGTCAACAGTTAAACCTGGCTGGCTCCGGTGGTGGAGTTCCTTCCAAACTTAGAAGAAGATAACTCAGTGGCATGATTCATAGTTCTAGTGAAGGACAGGACATAGAGAAGTTGCGACCAGATGCTGAGAGGAAGTAGAAGGCCTGCCCCACCCAACCCAGCTCAGAGAGGGAAAGAGAAAGATGATGGAGGTCAGGGAAGTGAACCATTAGGCAAATGTGTCCTGACTTCTCATCAGACAAAATTCCCAAAAAGCAGGTGCTGCTGGATGAGGGGAAGCTTGGAAACAGAGGATCCTGCACCGCACACCCTGGTTAAAACTCTGGAAGGAGACATACAGAGTGATCCCAAGCAAACAGAGACACCTGCATAGAGAGCAAGCCTGGCGAGTGACCCTGAGGCCCCTTCTCGGCAGCATGGAAGGGATCCAGACGCATGCCACAGGCAGCCAAAAGGTAACTGCCAGGATGGTCACAGAAGAAATGGTGAGGCAACTTCTGTGCAGAGGCTGTGGCTTGGGCAATTTAGCCAAAGGCCAAATGAAGAATTTGGCTGGGACTTAGCAGGGTCCACAGTACCAAGGAGCACCAAGTGAGGCCCCATTTGCAAGGGAGGACCCTTCCAAGAGAACAGGTCTCAGACCACCAGACCACCAGCCTCAGGCTTCAGCTGCAGATACCCACAGGATTCTGCCCTCCCCCACCGCCCAACCCCCTGCCCATCAGTGACCAGGAGGATGAGGAAAGTATCTGTGGGGAGCACAAGGCCATGAGATCTCTGTGTGTGGGTTGGAGGTCCTCATACTTCTGGATGAAGTCATATTCATATCCATACCATAGTTACTACCTTGGGAAGAGCAAGCATTGGCAAATAAATCTAAAAAACACGGTATTTATGTGTAAAAGAACAGGTTAAATCAAAAGCAACAAAGATATATATTTAACTGGCCAGTTACGGGTTCCCACCTCAGCCTTTTCCAAAAGGAAGATTTGCCCAGCTAAACAGAGAACAATATTTTGGAAGGTATATGAATTGCCATAAGTTAATTTTTCAACTCTACTATAAATGAAAGAAAAAAGACAAAAGAGGAAGGGTCAGGTCCATATATGTTTAATAAAAAAAGCACCCAGCAGTGAGACAGTGATGATGTCCTGGGGATTCCTCTGCCATTTTGCACAGAAATCTGCCTCCTATCTGTATTTTCAGACTTCCCTCTTTTGTTAGAGATCTGTGCGTCCTCAAAACCCTAGGAAGAGAAGAAACCTCAAGCATTGCACACCCTGATTCTGGGCTTCAGAAGTCAGCTGCTGTTCCAGCTGCCACTGCTGTGCCTGTCACGTATAATTCTCTTGGCTGTCCCTTGCTGAAATGTTCAGAAGCACTGTGGGCATGTGTGTGTGTACATGTGTGTATGTGTGTGCATGTGTGTGTGTGTATGTACACATGTACATGTGTATGTGTGTGTGTGTGTTTGCATGCGCCTCTTTTATTCATCTTTGAGCTGAGGGACCTTAGAGAATCATATCCAACACTCATGACTACCCACAGCCCCCACCTTGCTGGTGGGGGATAAGGACTGAACCAGCCTCCTGCCTTGACTCTGCCATGAACTCTCGGGTCTAGCAGTGCAGGCTCTGCTTCCTGGTCCATACCTTTGCCTCTCCTGGCCTCTCCAACAAGAGAGGTTTGCTCTCTTTGTAAGTGCCAAGAATCAGGACTTACAATTATCTATATTCCGGTCTTTCATTCATTTCTGCTTTTGGAAACTCACATTGGATGTGAATTTTTTTAAGTTTTAAATTGATAAAATTAAATCACCGGAGACAACTGCACTGCTGCCAGAAGTCCCCCAGGTCCCTGACCCCGAGCCTGGGTGGTGGTGGGTTCTCTGTCTGAATTCTGAGTCTGGCTCTTATAGACCTTGGAATCTATGTTAGAAACTCTAGCACTTGCCTTGCCACAGTAAGGAAGGATCTTGGCTGCTTCATTTTCCTCAAAGCCCCTCAACTGCTCGCCTGGTAACTGGTGACTTCCCTCTACCCACTCTCACCCCACCCCCACCAGACACCACAGCTTCCCCATGTCACCCTGGCCCTGCCACCCTCATTCAGGAAGCACCTTCCCATGTGTTACTCTCACTTTTTTTCTTGCAACATTCTGAAAATGTACATGGCGATATATTTAGCTATAGCGAGTTACTACATATTCATATATGCAGTCATGTGAAGGGCATAACATACACTAATTCATTTAGTCCTTCAAGAACCCTAAGATACTGCTGTTTTACAAATGGGAAAACTGATGTTTAGAAAGGTCAAGAGTTTTGCCCAAAGCCTCAAGGCTAGTACATTGCGGAATCCGAATTTGAACTTCTCTCTGCTTGGTTCCAAGGCTCATGTGCTTAACCCCACATCAGATGGGGTTAACCCCACTCCTCAGTGTCAGACACTGAGGAGTCTGACAGTCCTCACCCTAAAGATGTTCCTCTGGCTCTGAACTTACTTCCCAACAATTTCCAGACAAGGTCCCTTTTGTCATGAAGCTTGATTACACAATTCATGCTAATGCCCAACTCGTTTTTTCCCCTTACCTATATGACCAGGTCAAAGGACAAATTTTTAAAGGGCATAATGGTGACTCATTTATTATAAAATGAACATAAGAAAAAGATTTTATTTAACACATTAATTAATAATGATGGTACCATTAAGATGTTACAATCAGCTCAAAAGATAATTCAAAGTTCTACATACCTATAGGCAATCAGAAATGCTGAAGTGAATTTACACCTACATGCAAAACTAGCAAAACTGGTCAGAGCCACAGGGCAATAAGCAATTGCATTCCACTGGACAGTTTGCATTTCTGTGGACAATAATCATTTGTGTTATTATCAGTTTTGTACAAATTAGGGTAAAAAATAACTGAGACAATGAAAGGTGGAGATATCCTGGAAGAGTGTGCTACACAGGACACCCAGTAGTCATTTTTCCCCCATTTTAAGGTCTTTCACAATTTTTCTGGATTACTTCTAATACCTAATACAATGTGAGTGCTATGTACATAGTTGTTCTACTGTATAGTTTAGAGAGTAATGACAAGAAAAAAGTCTGTACATGTTCAGTACAGATACAGGGTTTTGTTTTTTCCCCCAAATATTTGTGATCTGTGGTTGGTTGAAGCTACAGATGCGGAACCCACTGATACCGAGGGAGCGCTGACCGTACTTCTGGCATGCTGTGGGTTCTGGAAATAAGGCCTTTACACTCAGCAATATGGATACTGGCAGCTGGAGTCAGCTAGAGCCTCTGGAAGGCTGGGGGGAGACAGGGAAGTGCGGGGTAGGCAGATATTGGTAGCCCTTGCTGCCCCTCACCAGCAGCCAAGGGAGGATGGTCTGCCCTCTGGTGCACAGCATTAACTGGACTTGGCCTCTCTCATGGTCTTTGCTTTCTTGCTTTTCCTCCTGTGGACCCCCACTCTGCATGGCCTCAGCCATGCCACCCCCACATTCTCAAGCAGGCCTGTCCCCCCACCCTACCTCCTTTCCCCTACCCCCCTCCCACCTGCTCCACATCTTTGAATGTAAAAAATAATAATAATAAAGAAATTTTTAAAAAAATTTAATCAGCATAACTTCAGTATTTTTCATCCTGACTTTTCTGTACCCAAACTGCAAATCCAACAACTTATTAGAGGAAAATATTAAATAGCACTCAACATTTATGTCATTTATGAAAAATATCCTTTGGAGAACTACCATAGGAAATGTGCCTATGAAGACCTGAGATTGGGCCGGCCCGGTGGCACACTGCTACAGTGCGCCGCTTGGGAAGCATGGCGGCGCTCCCGCCAAGGGTTCGGATCCCACATACAGACCGGTTCCCGCTCACTGGCTGAGCGAGGAGCGGGGGCAACACCGAGGGTTGTGATCCCGTTGCCAGTCCCGGTCCGGTACGGGCGCGACACTGAGGGTTGCGATCCGTTGCTGGTCACGAAAAAAAGACAAAAAGACAAAAAAAAAAAAAAGACCTGAGATTGCTGTGAATGTGCCAAATAGTTTTCAAATCAAGGGCAGTGTAAGCAAAGGCTGATTGTATTCAAGCGTGAGAACAGTGTGACACTGAGTTTCAGAAAAACAGGGCAATTGATGTTTAGGCTTCGAATTCATGAGAAGGACACATTCCCTGGCATGGTCCTGTGTCAGAGAATGTATGGAGAAGAAATGGACTTCTGTGGTCGGTACCTTAGGGGAAAAGTTTGGTTAGAAGTTCCACTGCAAACAGAATTGCTACGTTGTAGAGGGAACACAGTTTCAAAAGGGGAAAAATCCAGATGTGCAAGACCCTGGATTAGAATGTGAAGGATGTGTCACGTTGACACTTTCGCTAATAAAAGAAAGTCTCCAGAGCAGGTTATTCACAAAAAAGGGACAGGAAAGAAATTCCTACGACTATCATGAATTCTCTCCCTCTCTTTACTAAAGGCTCACCTCCAAATTCCTTTTGTTCACTTTCAATGCAAATTATGTTTTTATTCAAACCAATAATAATGACATATTCTGAGATAATGGTCTTTAAGTTAAATATACAGCTTCACAACAAGGGACTATTATTCAACCTCAGAAAACCCTGAGGTTTCTAGTCATTTTCTCAGATATTACTGCCAAGGAAAGAGACTGGTTTTAAGATTACGTAAAGGTGACAGCTGTTCAGAACTCCCCAGCCTCATGGGGCGCTCGGGTGCAAAGGCGGCCGTTCTACCTGACTCCACTTCAGCCCTTGTTAATGTGGCCACATCTGTGCTGTCTCCTCAGAACTCCAAATCGGACCACTGCCCTCTGCCCGGTATGTCCTCCTGTTCACTTATTATTACATTATCTGCACCCCATCACCCTCACTGGGAAAGTCATTCATTCAGTTAACAACCATGTACTGAGAGGCTAAGCTGTGCCAGGCACTGTTCTCACAATACATCAGTGAACAAAACAGACAAAAGTCCTTGGGGATATGGTGGGGGGGGTGATAGATAATAAAAGGCATCACAATAAATAACATGTTATGTGAAAAGGTGACATGGACTCTGGAATAAATAGAGCACACTAAGAGGGACGGGGAGCTGGGGGTGGGCTGCAGGCAGAGGCGTGCTGCAGCTTGCTTGCTTGCTTGCACCAGCTACCAAGAGCTGGCTGTGGCATCTCTTCCCTTCTCCATGTTCAGCAACATTCAATTTGGTGACATCACCTTGGTAAATTGAAATCACTGAATATGTATATCATGGAAATTGGCAAATGCTACAAAGTAGCATTTTTTTTTTCTCCTCCAGATAGGCAGCTCCTAATCATCTACCAGCATACCAGTGGTGTGATCTTAAGTTGAACACTGACTTTTTTTTGCAAAGACATGAATCAGTTTGCCTTGTGGGATCTGGGAGAGGAGCTTTTGTGGCCATGGAACCACCACTGCAAAGGCCCTAAGGCAGGAGCAGGCCTACTGTGTTTTAGGAATTTCAAGAAGTGCAGAGTGGAGTGAAGAAACAGAGGAAGAGAGAGTAGTCAGGATAACTTGAGAGCAGATTTTGGAGGACCTTGTCGGCCACTGGAGGGACTTTAGCTTTTACTGTGAGTGTGATGAGAAGCTATTGGAGGTGTTAGAGCAGAGGAATGTCAGGATCTAATTTTCTCTTAAAAGGACCTGCTATAGTGAGAATAGATTGAGTTGCGAGGACATGATGGGAAGTGGAAAGGTATAAGCAAGGAGACCTGTGACAAAACTATTCTAACTATTCTCTTCCATTATCTAGATGAAATATGATGGCCCAGAGGGAAGACAATGGATTTAGTGAGAAATGGTTGGATTCCAGATATATTTTGACAGCACCAACAGAAGGTGCTGATTGATTGGATGTGGGGTGTCAGAGAGAGGAGTAAAGGTTGACACTAAGACTTTTGACTTGAACGAATGGAAGGACGGAGTTGCGGTCAACTGAGAAGTGCAGGGTATGGGCAGGGCAGATGTGGAGGGAGGGCAGGGTGGGTCAACAAGGTTCTCTTTCGGACAAATTGAGTTTGAGATATCTGTGATGTTGAGTAGGAGATGGATGTATGAGTCTGAACTTCAGGAAAGTGTTCTGGCTTGGAAAGATACATTTGTTGGTATGGATGGCACTGAAGGCCAAGGAGGGAGTATAGACAGTGAAGAGAAAAGGAATAAGGATTTAGCCTCAGAATACTCCACACTTAACAGGTCAGGGAAAAGAGGAGGAACCAGCAAAGGAGAAGAACTAAAGAGCAGCCAGAGAGGTAGGAGAAAAACCCAGGGTATGGTGCCCTGGAAGACAATGAAGAAACTGTATTAAGTACAAGGGAGTGATCAGCTGTATCTCATGCTGCTGATCTGGTAAAATGAGAACTGAGAATTGATCAATGTATTTAGCAAATTGGAGGTCACTGTTGACCTTGACCAGAATAGTTTTAGTGGAGAGAAGCCTCACTGGAGTAGGTTTAGGAGAGAATGAGAGGAGGGAAATATGAGACAGTAGGTAGAGGAAACTCAAGGGCATCCGCTGCAATGTAGGGCAGAGAAATGTGGGGGTAGCTGGCAAGGGAATTGAGGTCAAGAAGAGGGTTTTGTTTTGCTTTGTTTGAGGATGAGAGAAATAACTGCAAGTTTGTTATGGTGAGGGGAATGAGCCAGTAGAGAGAGAAGCTTCAGTAGAGACAAATTGTGGTTCTTGACCCTTCTCTTCTCTCCCAGGCTGCTTTCATTTCCCTTGTTAGCCAGCCTAGGCCTGCGACTGGCTATTTATTTATGCTTTTACTAACCCACTAGAATGTCTCCTCTTGTCACTCCTTCCTTCCCAAGTCCACCATTTTCTTTCTTCTCTGGAACTCGTGGGTTGCCAGTTGGCTTTACTACAATAGACCCATGCTCCCTAACCTCAGCTGAACCCATGAAGCCATCCAAGTATTCTTTTATTCTTACACTCTTTCATGGTTTACTTCCTAGCAAATGGCCAAGAGTTTATTCCATTCATTCTTATTCAGCATTCATTCAACACAAATTTATTGAGCAACAATCATGTTCCAGACCCTGGAGCCCAACATCCAACCTCCTACTGTTCCCGGGACTCTCAGCAGACCGACCTTGACTCCACTTTGCTGAAAAGACTGATGTGAATTCCTTCCATTTTCTCCTTTCCATTCCTAATTTTTAAAGATATCCTTTCCATGCTTGTTTCTAAAAGATGAAGTGTCTCTGCTTATTTCAAAGTTTAACTCTTCCACTGGGCTTTAATTCTATTACTATTATATTTGATACTTGTTCTACCCGTTAATCTCGCCCAAACCCACTGCACTTCAGCACTGTCCCTCCCTGTCGCAGCCCCTCCTTTCTTCCCACAGGTAACAACCAGACTGGCTTTTGAACTAATCCTTCTTTTGCTTTTCTTCATAATATTTTGATACACATATGCACACACAGGTAAAATCATGCGTGTATATACATGCCTGCATACAAATGTGTATATGCGTGTATGTATATATACACACATATATATATCTTTACAATAAAATGTTCACTTCTGACAAAACCCAAACCTAACTAAGTACAGAGAAGATAATTTTGCCACTGCTAGGAGAAAATAACCTGAATAGATTCTCTGGGTTGTAGTCTGGTTATATCGGTAGGGAAGGTCATAAGCGTGTCCTGGAAACGTGGATTAGGGCATCTGGCAGAAAAATGTTCAGGGGAGGGAATAGCTTCTCTGCAGCTCCTCTTCTAAACTCACTGGAACTCATCTCCACATCAGCCTGCCTGAAGCTCTGAGCATTTCACTGTCTTCAAACATCTTTAATTTCTCCTGTGGCCTCCAGAATAAATTCCACACTAGGTAGATAGCATTGAGGGGTCTCACCATCTTTAAAGCAGTGTTTTCCATTGTCTTTCTTTTTGCTCCTTGGGCCAAACTAAGCTACTGTGACCATTACACTACATGAGCAGGACTCAGGGCACAATCAGAAGACAATGGAGCTCTCTCCCCTTACGGCCCCGTCAGCCCAATCTGGAGCATCTCCTTTTATCCTTGATGAAGTTTCAGGCAGGCTGCAGAGCATATTTGCTCCCTTGTGGATGATAAAAGGTACTCTGGTCAATATAAGTCCTAAGAATAGCCTCACTTCTGTAATTAAACTGTCCAGTCGCTTGTTATGGAACTCCAAATTTCATTCAAAGCCTTGTCTCCCTAGGTTCAGACTGGTGCAGTGGGAAAGGAGGGTGTGGTCAGCTTCTTCAGTCTCTACTGTGTCTGGGCTTCTGGCCATGCTTCTATTTATCCTCTGCTCAGGGGTCTGCCCCTGGATCCTCTCAGGACACCAGGAAGAGGCAAGAGTTGGAGCAGGAAAGGCTCTCCCTTGACTGGCAGCAGCAGGACCTGCACTGGTTTCCTCCAAGTGGTAGAATTTTAAAGCTAATATTTTTCTTGGAGTACATTTGTGGGTCTACGGGAGCCCCATCTGGAACACATATCTGCATATCCCCTGATGCAGGCGATGCATTTTGCTCTGTCCAGTGCCCTCATCCCTGGGGCGTGGGGAGACTACTCCTATTAGGGTTACAGCCCACTCCAAGCAAGGCTCTTGGGTAGGCTGGCTCTTCTCCTCGTGGCCATCTCTGGCCTGTGGAAAAAGCACTCATGCATCCTTTGTCCCCCGAACCTTTATTTCCTAAGCAACTATCCAGTCACAGACTATGGATTTTAGGATTTTCCAGTAATGCATCCAGCAGCAGCCTCGTGACCCCACAAAATCCAGTGGGCATAGGTCCAGGTCTCTGAGTGTTGTCCTAAAACCCCTTTCAATTGGCTTGAGGAGAAAGGAAAGTAATTCCAAAGGGGAGGACAGGAAACCTCTGCAGCACTCCCACAACTTCTTCAAAGAAATTACCTGTCAGATTTCTAATCTCATGCAAACAATAATCTCTCATATATAAATTCTAATCTTTTAAATATTCTCTAATTGTGTAAGGTGCCAAGGGTTGCGAACCAGTGTTTGCTAACCTCCTTTTAAGGTCCTGTGAGGGTGGTCTAGAACTTCACGTTTGAACAAACAGGTACGTTGTCAATTCCTTTGATTCTAATTTTTTGGGCCTGCAGCTAAAATGAGATAGAACTTGTCATTATGTGATATCCTTTTCTTCAAAAAAGGCTCTGGGCTTTCCTCTGGGCCCCATTCATGTTATTTCCTCCACCTGGACTGTCCATCTCTTATATCTCATCTGTAACAGCTCAACTCAGATACCATCCCCTGCACAGAGCTGTCTCAGATGTCCTCAGCTATACATGACTTCTCCTTCCCTTGTGTCATTTTTATCCCTCTCAGATAGGGGTACCCACACTCTTGCATTTGCATTGTAATGATTCCTGAGCATGCCTTTTTCCTTACTGAATGTAAAATCCTTTGCAGTATAGCATATGCCTGTATTAGTTTGCTAGGGCTGCCATAACAAGTACCATAGACTGTGTGACTTAACAGAAATTTATATCCTCACAGTTTTGGAGGCTAGAAGTCTGAGATCAAGGTATCAGCAAGGTTGGTTTTCTTCTGAGGACCTCTCTCTCTGAATTGTGGATAGCTGTCTTCTCTCTGCATCTTCTCTGTGTGTCTCATATGACAGTCATGTTAGATCAGGGCTTACCTCAATGCCCTCATTTAATATTAATCACCTCTTTAAATACCAAATACAGTCACATTCTGAGGTACTGGGGCCTAGGACTTCAATATATAAATGTTGAAGGTGAGAAAATTCAGCCCATATAATGCCTTATTCATTCTCAGGTAGGTACCCTCGCCAATCTTTCACATAGTGCTTACTTAATGCCTGTTGTTGTCTTAGTGAGCTCCTTGAAAACCTAATGCCAAAAACCCTGAGAAGGGGGTATGAACTATGATACTAGTGATAAGAGAAGTGAGTCTGAACTGAAAAGATAAGAGCTTCTATTTCCAGATTCATGGATGTGATGGTTAATTCCATGTGTCAGATTGACTGGGCTAAGGGATGCCCAGATAGCTGGTAAACATTATTTCTGGGTGTGTTTGCGAGGATATTTCTGGGATAGATTAACATTTGAATTAGTAGACTGAGTAAAGAAAATTAGCAATGTGGGTGGGCATTTTCCAATTCATTAAGGGCCCAAATAGAACAAAAGGGCAGAGGAAGGGCAAATTCTCTTTCTCTTACTGAGCTGAGACATCCATCTTCTCCTGCCCTCTGACATCAGAGCTCCTGGTTCTCAGGCCTTTGGACTCTGGGACTTACACTAGTGTCCCCCATACCCCCTCTGGTTCTCAGGCCTTTGATCTTGGACTGGGAGTTATGCCATCAGCTCCCTGGTTCTCAGGCCTTCAGACTTGGGCTGAATTACACCAGCAGCTTCCCTGGTTCTCCAGCTTACAGGTGAGAGACCACGGGACTTCTCAGCCTCCATAATCATATGAGCCAATTCCCATGATAAATCTCTACCACACACACACACACACACACACACACGCACACACACACACTCTCACACACACACACACACTCACACACACTCACACACATACATGCTCTCTCGCTCTCTCTCTCTCTCTCTCTCTCTCTCTCTATATATATATATATACATACATACACACACATATTCTATTGGTTCTGTTACTGTAAGGAACCCTGACTAATACAAGCAGCTTGGAATTAATTAGGGACAATTCATTCTTTTTTAATTACTGTGGCTTAGAGTCTGAAGAAACTAGCAACTGAAGGAAAAGAAGAGAAAATGATGCTGACAAATACTCCAATGATGGAGAATGTAGCCACATTAAGTATCTCAGGAACACAAAAGTTGACACACCCTGGCCAGACACTTTTTCCTTCCTCTGTGGCATATTGCCTGGCAGTGATGCCAAGGGACATGCAGGAGAACCTGTCTGCCCTTAACATCAGCAGTTTCAAAGCAAATATCACCTCCCAGGGATCCCAATATCTCAGTTGGGATCTGTTAATTGTGAATTTGTTTAAAGTTTTTGCTTTGTTTTTAAGATAGGGCTTAATAGCTTTTGTGATTATAAAAATAATAATGCTCAGAGTAAGAAAATACATACGTAAAAAACAGAACTACATAAATTAGGAAATGAAAATCTTTCCATTAGGAAATTTAGAGCTTTAAATACCTATATTAGAAGAAAAGACAGAAAATTAAGAGTTAAACTTTCAGTTACAGAAGTTACAGGAAGAAAAACAAAGTACACCCTAAGAAAAGAGGAGGAAGAAACTAACAAAGACATGAGCAGAAACTAAACAGAAAATAAAGATATGATAAAGATATGACAAAGTCAATAAAAACAAAACTATTTATTTGAAAATACTAATAACATGGACAAATTTCCTCCAATATTGATCAAGGGAAAAGAGAAAAGCATAAATAGTGTTTGTAATGAAAAGGGAACATAATTATGGATGTATCAGGTAAAATAAAATTGAAAATACTATGGAAAACTTCATACTTCATGCTAAGTATTCAAATTTAGATGGAATGGACAAATTCTTAAAAAAATAAAATTTACTAAATAATATATACTATATATGTATAGACTATATATAATCTACACGCTATACACAAACATTTTATATATACATACAAGGAGTCTGCAAAATGTTCATGGAAAATGCATATTATGAAAAAAACTTTGAATGAATTACAAAATTTTTTGCACCAAAATAAATTTGTACTAACTTGGGTTTTTTTGTTTTTTGTTTTTTGTCTTTTTTCCGTGTCCGGCAACGGATCGCAACCCTCAGTGTTGCCCCCACACCGGACCGGGGACCGGCAACGGGACCGCAACCCCCGGTGTTGCTCCCGCGCCTCGCTCAGCCAGCAAGCGGGAACCGGTCTGTATGTGGGATCCGAACCCTCGGGCGGGAGCGCCGCCACGCTTCCCAAGTGGCGCACTTATCCAGTGCGCCACCGGGCCGGCCCCTGTACTAACTTGTTATAACATGTCTGAACAAGATCTAGTTTGAGGCCCTAAGAAAAATAATACATCAGTTTGAAAAGACCCCCTATCAGAGCAATACAAATTCTGGTAGAATTGAAGCAAGAACTAACATCAAATTGATGGTAAAGCTTGGGGTGGAAGAAGAGTGACATCATCAATTCTTTACAAAAAGTTTATGGGGACAACGATTCCCAAAGAAATCAACAGCTTACAAACGGATAACTTGTTTTAAGAAGAGACAAGACGGTGTTGAACATGGAGCCCACAGCAGCAGACCATTCACATCAATTTGCAAGGAAACAACCAATCTTGTTCATGCCCTAATTGAAGAGGACCAATGAATAACAACAGAAACAATGGCCAACACCACAGATAGCTCAATTAGTTCAGCTTACACTATTCTGTTTGAAAAACTACAGTTGAGCAAACTTTCGGCTCCATTGGTGCCAAAACTGTTGTACCCTCATCAGCTACAGACAAGAGCAGGGCTTTCAATAGAAATTTTAAAGAAGTGGGATCAAGATCCTGGAGCATTTCTTTGAAGATTGTAACAGGAGATGAAACATGGTTTTACAAGTACCATCTTGAAGACAAAGCATACTCAAAGCCATGGCTACCAACAGGTAGAATGGCCCAGTCAAAGCAAAAGCTGACCAATCAAGAGCAAAGGTCACGGCAACAGTTTTTTGTGATGCTTAAGGCATTTTGCATGTTGACTTTCCAGAAGGTCAAAGAACAATAATTATGAGAGAGTTTTGAGAAAGTTAGCCAAGGCTTTAACAGAAGAAAGCCCAAGAAAGTTCAACAGTGAGACCTTCTCCACCATGACAATGCTCATTCCTCTCATCAAAAAGGGCAATTTTGTGAGAATTTTGATGGGAAATCATTAGGCATCTACCTTACAGTCCTGATTTGGCTCCAATGGACTTATTTTTGTTTCCTAAACTTAAAAAATATTTAAAGGACACTCATTTTTCCTTAGTCAATAATGTAAAAATGATTGCATTGACATGGTTAAATTCCCAGGACTCTTAGTTCTTTAGGGATGGACTAAATGGCTGGTATTATCACTTACAAAAGTGTCTTGAACTTGATGGAGCGTATATGGAGAAATAAAGTTTATATTTTTATTTTAATCTTTTCATTTCATTTTTCCATGAACTTTTGAAGTCCCTTCATGTGTGTGTATGTGTGTGTGTGTGTGTAATTTATGACATATATATCTCAAACAAACAAACAAAAAACCCACCAGGCCCAAATACTTTTAAAAACATGTCCTACCCAAATATTTAAGGAAGAGATAATCCTAATATTAAACATGCAAATTCAGAGAATGGGAAACGAGAGACTACTCCCAATTCAATTCATGAGGTTAGAAAAATCTAGCTAATAAAAACCAGAGAAAGAAAATATAAGAAAAGAAAATTATAGACCAGTCTCACTTAGGAGCATAAATGCATATATCTAAATAAAATAAATTAAATTAAATATTGGCCAACTGAACCTCATATGATTGAGTAAACTTTATTACAGGAATGCAGTGATATAATTAGCTATATTGAAAGATCAAAGAAGAACAATCATATGATTGTCTGAAGAAATGGAGAAAGATCACTTAATAAAATTAAACACTAGTTATATAAAACATTGAGCATTAGAATACAATGAACTCCCTTATTTTAGTGAAGTGTATCTACCAAAAACTACAATAAACATCTTATTTAATAAAGAAACTTCAGTAGCATTCCCTTTAAATTCAACAAGACAAGAATGCCAACAATTTTCATTTCTATTCCATAATGAACTAGAAGTGCTAGACAGAAAAGTGGGACAATAAAAAGTAACATAATTATCATATTTAATCAATTTTTTTTCACATTTTACATTTCTAAAATTAAAATGCTTCTAACAATCAAAATATCTCAAATTTGATGCAATGCAGTGTAAGGATTGGGAAAGGAGGAAATGTTCTCATTATTTGAAGATGGGAATCTACAGACAAATTAACAGAATGAATTGGAATGTTCAGCAGGGATAGTGGATCTAAGACAAGTATTTACCATCCTGTACCTAGCATTTTGGCAAAAACCAAAAAAGCTGGATAATGCCAAGTGTTGACAAGGATATGGCTCAATATCAATGCTCATAAACTGCTCTAGGGAATGTAAAAGGTACAATCTCTCTGGAAAGCATGGAAGTCAGTGCTAATTATACCTAAAGATTAGACATCCCACTCTTCTCCCTTGTTTACCAAACCCTAATATTTTTAGTGCAGCAATGTTCTCAGGCTCAGTGATTGAATCACGTCTAGTTTAAGCCAGTCATAGTCACCCCAATCTCTTTTACCAGATACTTACTTTCCCTTTTCCTTGACATCAGGGTGTGGCAAAGCAACCCCATTCTGACCAATGAGATGTAAAGAGAAATCTGATGAAGAGCTTCTGGTTGCTAAGACATGAGAGTCGCCAAGCACTCCATGAGTCTCATAGGAAGGTTTTTCCTCCTTGGAAAAAAAAGAAAACTCCTTTTCTTTCACTCTTTTCTCTTGTTTGGAACACTGGAATGAGACTGTGATGCCTGGAGTTGTGGAAGCCATATTGTGGTCATGAGGTGACAAGCAAGAGGACCAAGGCCAACACAGTAAGGGTAGCAGAGTAGAAGGATGGACAGAGGCTGGATCCTTTGTTGACATTGTTAGTTAACTAAATCTTTATTGCTTAAACAACTTTTAGTTAGCTTTTCTGTAACCTGTAGTCATAAGCTCTCATGATTAGGGAGAACAATTGCCCACTGAAGTTAAAGAAAAGCTTAAGATCCACAAATTCCACTCCTAGGTATACACGCTAGATAATTCTCACAAATGTGCACAAGAAAAAATGTTTAGAGACGTTCGTTGCAACACTGTTTGTAATGGAAAAAGAAAAACATTTAAACAATTTAAATATTTGTCAACAGGAAAGATGGATAAATAATTTGAGGTCAGCTATACAGTGGAATACTATACAGAAATTTAAGTAAACTGGAGTTACATGAATCAATAGACTAAATCTTAAAAGATTGTTGAGCAAAAAATGCAAGTTGCAGAAGGATTTATGTAATATGTTATATTAATATGGACTTCCAGAACATGGAAAACAATATTACATATTGCTTAGAGATGAATTTACATATAATATAAATGTAAACCATGAATGGGAATGTTAAATATCAAATTCATGATAGTATTTATTTCTGGGGAGGAAGAGAAGGAAATAGTATGGGAGTCTCAACTCTACTTATAATGTAAATGTAAAGCACTATACAAATACTAATTATTATAGCTATTATAAAGACTATTCTGACACTTCTCAAAAGGCACAAATGCTGTAGCACTTCATTAATTTATGAGAAGCATTGAGTCCTCCTTGGCTTAGTCCAGTCATTCTACAAAGCTTACAGCATTTGAACTGCAAACTTTTGAGGCCTGTAATTAGAGAGAAATAGCAGATAGAAAAATCTCCATATATTACAGACTCCCATGGTAATTTCTGTTGGTATCAAAATAATTCAGGGAGCCTTAAGTTTCTTTTGAATGCCAGTCACCATCCTTTGCAAAGTGCACCAATCCACACAACCGTGAATTCAATGTTCATATAGGTACATATCAGTCTTAACATTTCTCTTGTTCTCATAATCCTTTATTTTCAAAGACATGTTGCAAAATTGTAAAATTTTCATCCTACACTCAGAAAGGACTTTCATTTCTTTTTTTTTTTTTTTTTTTAAAGATGACCGGTAAGGGGATCTTAACCCTTGACTTGGTGTTGTCAGCACCACGCTCAGCCAGTGAGCGGGAGCCGGTCTGTATGTGGGATCCGAACCCTCGGGCGGCAGCGCTGCCGCGCCTCCTAAGCGGAGCACTATCCAGTGCGCCACTGGGCCGGCCCAGGAAAATTATTTTTATTTTTATTTTTTTTTTTATTTTTTTTTTTTGTCTTTTGTCTTTTTGTTCCGTGTCCGGCAACGGATCGCAACCCTCAGTGTTGCCCCCGTACCGGACCAGGGACCGGCAACGGGATTGCAATCCTCGGTGTTGCTCCCACGCCTCGCTCAGCCAGTGAGCGGGAGCCGGTCTGTATGTGGGATCCGAACCCTCGGGCGGCAGCGCGGCCGCGCCCCCGCAGCGGGGCACTATCCAGTGCGCCACTGGGCCGGCCCGAGAATTAAATTTTTTTTTTTTGTCTTTTGTCTTTTTGTTCCGTGTCCGGCAACGGATCGCAACCCTCAGTGTTGCCCCCGTACCGGACCAGGGACCGGCAACGGGATTGCAATCCTCGGTGTTGCTCCCACGCCTCGCTCAGCCAGTGAGCGGGAGCCGGTCTGTATGTGGGATCCGAACCCTCGGGCGGCCGC